>NC_133666.1:60224014-60524014 GCF_037893015.1 Macrotis lagotis | reverse complement strand
CCAATTCTAATTACTTCAATTTTCTTTTCATCTCTTATTGCTGAAGCTAACATTTCTAATATGATATTGAATAGTAGTGGTGATAATGGGCATACTTGTTTCACCCCTGATCTTATTGGGAATGCCACGAGCCTCTCCCCATTGCATATAATGCTTGTTTATGGTTTCAGATAGATACTGCTTATTATTCTAAGGAACAATCTATTTATTCCTATGTTCTCTAGTGTTTTTAGTTAGAATGGGTGCTGTATTTTGTCAAAAGCCTTTTCAGTATCTATTGATATAATCATATGATTTTGGATAGGTTTGTTATTGATATAATTAATTTTACTAACAGTTTTCCTAATATTGAACCAACCCTGCATTCCTTGGATAAACCCTAATGGTCATAATTTATTATCCTAATGATAACTTATTGTAGTTGTTTTGCTAAGATTTTATTTAAGATTTTTGCATCTATATTCATCAGGGAGATAGGTCTATACTTTTATCTCTCTATTTTAACTCTTCTGGTTTAGATATCAGCATCATATTGGTCTCATAGAAAGAGTTAAGCAGAGTTCTGTTTTTACCTGTTTTTCCAAAGAGTTTATATAGAATTGGAACCAATTATTCCTTAAACGTTTGATAGAATTCACTTGTGAATCCATCTGACCTTGTAGATTTTTTTCTTAGGAAATTCAATGATGGCTTGTTGAATTTATTTTTCTGAGATAGGGTAGTTTAGGTATTTAATTTCCTCTTCATCTAACCTGGACAACTTATATTTTTGTAAATATTCATCCATTTTACTTAGATTGTCAAATTTATTGGCAGAGAGTTGGGCAAAATTATTCTGAATTATTACTTTAATTTCCTCCTCATTGGTGGTGAGTTCACTTTTTTCATTCATGATACTAGCAATTTGGATTTCTTCTTTCTTTTTTTAATCAAATTGACCAGAGGCTTATCAATTTTATTGGATTTTTTTTCATAAAATCAACTCTTCGTTTTATTTCTTAGTTCAATAGTTTTCTTGCTTTTGATTTTCATTAATTTTTCCTTTACCTTTTAGATTTTCTAATTTGATAATTAATTGGGGTTTTTAATTTGTTCTTTAATTTTTTAGTTGCATATTTAGTTCATTGATTTCCTCTTTCTCTAATTTATTCCTACAAGCAGTTAAAGATATAATATATCCTCTGATAGCTGCTTTGAGTGAATCCCATCAGTTTTGGTATGTTGTTTCATTATTGTCATCATTTAGGATGAAATAATTCTTTCTATAATTTGCTGTTTGATCCAGTCATTTCTTTAAAATGAGGTTTTTTAGTTTCCAATTAGTTTTGGGTCTGTATCTCCCTGGTACAATATTGCATATGATTTTTATTGCATTATGATCTGAGAAAGATGTATTTATTATTTCTGCATTTCTGCAGATAATCATTAGATTTTTATGCCCTAGTACATGGTCAATTTTTGTTTAAGTGCCATGTATTGCAGATAAAAAGGCATATTCCTTTCTATCCCCCATTCAGTTTCCTCCATATGTCAATCATGTTTAGGTTTTCTAACAATGTCTTTAACTCCTTAACTTCCTTCTTGTTTATTTTATCGTTAGATTTATCTAAATTTGAGAGCGGGAGGTTGAGGTCTACCACTAGTAGACTTTTTATGTGTATATCTACCTATAGCTCTTTCTCACTTGCTCTTTGGAATATCTCATTCCAGGCCCTTCAATCCTTTAACGTTGATGCAGGCAAGTCCTGCATTCTCTAGTGTTTTTACTTAGAATGTGTGCTGCATTTTGTCAAAAGCCTTTTCAGTAGCTATTGATATAATCATATTATTTTGGACAGGTTTGTTATTGATATAATTAATTATATTAACAGTTTTCCTAATATTGAACCAACCCTGCATTCCTTGGATAAACAGTAATGTGACTCCTTGGTATCTAAATTGTTTCTTTCTGTCTGCTTGCAGGATTCTCTCTTTTATCTGATAGTTCTGAAATTTGTCCACGACATTCCTTAATGTTTTCATTTTGGTATCTCTTTACAGAGGAGATCAATGTATTCTTTCAATAACTATTTTGCCCTTTGGTTCTATGATATCAGGGCTATTTTATGTCACTAAATTCTGTAATGTTAAGTCCAGGCTTTTTTCTCTTCAATATTTTCAGGAAGATCAATGATTCTTATGTTGTCTCTCCTACTTCTGTTCTCTAGGTCAGTAGTTTTGCTGATGAGGTATTTTCCTTTTTTCTTTTCTTTTTGTTTTATTTATTGGTTTTTGTCTAACAGATTGTTGCTTTCTCATGAAGTCATTAGTTTCCACAGACTCCATTCTTCTTTTTCAGAGAAGAATTTTCTTCATTTACCTTTTGCAACTCCTTTTCCAACTCGTCAATTTTATTTCTGAGTTTTCCATTTGACAAATTGAGGTTTTAAGAGAATTTTTTTCATTTTGCATTTGTTCAATTTTATTTTTCAAGAATTGGTTTTCTTGTTGTAAGGTGTTAATTTTCTCTCCCAAATTTTCGAATTGATTTTTAAACTCCTTCCTTATTTCTTCAAGGAAGTCTTTCTGACCTGAAGACCAAATTTTATTCTCTTCAGAGGTTCTAGATCCCTCTGAATTAGGGTTTTTACATTCTAAATATTTTTCTATGCTCCCCTGGCCACTGGTCTTTCTTCATTTTCCTAAAATCTTGGGTTGTGGGAGGGGTTGGTTCCCAGAGGTTTGGTGTTGGGATTCATAGAAGTTTTACTCACTGAGTTTAATAACTCCACGTGGAGCAGCCAGTAGGGGGTGCTAGAGGTTTTACTACCTGGGCTTAGTAACTACAAGTTTGGGGCTGGCCAGTAGGGGGTGCTAGAGGCTTTGCTCACTGAGTTTAATAACTTCAAGTGCAATGGCCAGTAGGGGGTGCTGGTTGCTTTCTCTGGAGTGCCTGTAACCTTGGTTTGAAGCACTCTCCCTTGGTCTGGATGGGGTGGGGGCACTTCTGGATACTGTTATCCTTGAACAATGGACTGGGCCCTGGGGGAGGTAGTTAATCTCCCTATTTAGTTGAGGGAGCTCTGCTGCCCATGCCTGAGCCTGGGGGTGTTTGGAGGACTGTTACTGTGTTTGTTCTGGGAAGAGGACTTTCCTGAAGTGAAGGTATAGAGTCTGAGGTCCTCCAGAACAGAGGAGCCCAGTGAAGCAATGTCTGTACCTCTCCATGCTGGAACTCACCCTCCAGCCCCACCTGAGTGCTCCAGACCATCAGACCCACAGCCAAATCCTCCATCGCCCTAGTTGGCTCCTGGACCTTGGCTCCCACAGTCAACTCCATGACTGATGCTGGGCCAGTATGGCTCTCACCCTTGCAGTCTTTCCGCTCTCTGTGCTGGCTCACCCACAATCCCCAAAGTTAGACCTTGAGGTAGATGTTCTTCTATAGCTGCTTTTTTGGGGGTTTTGTCGATCAAATTTCTGTTAAAAGGTTTGTTTCATATTATATATGAAGTAAGACCAGGGGACCTTAGCATAGGACCTGGCTTCTCTCCGCCATCTTGACTGGAAGTCCCCTGATGCCCTTTTTGAAAGCCTCTGTAGCCAGTCAAAGACCATCCTCATCATCACATGGTTAAGTTGACCACAATCGGTTACAGTGACTCTAGAGTCTTTCTAATGCACTTCCCTTTCATGCCATTGCTATTCTCCTAGAAATAAGCTCCTGAACATTCTCTACATGGAGATGTGCTAGTCAAGGAATCTAATGGAGTCTGAACATTCACTTGACCTCTATTATATAAGCACCTATGATATTTGATTTGAGAGGGATAAAGAGTATAAAGTAATTCACCCATAGCTGGAAATGGTGAAGGCAAGCATAATAGTAAATACCATTCAGCATACAAAAATATCATTAAAAACTGATTTGCAGGAAGATTCTGCAGAAAGATTTTCTTAACTATCTCTCCCCCCCACCACTCCCAGCTATTAGTGCTATCTCCCTAAAATCACCTTATAATTATTTTGCATCTTTTTAGTATATACCAGTTTATGAGTATATTATCTCCTTGGACATGATGCAGATTCCTCAAGGGAAGATATTGATTCACTTCATTATTTATATGCCTGTTGCCTCTGACAATATCCAACTTACAGTGGCCATGTAAACAAAAGCTTGTCTATCAACTGATTGAAGCAAGGAACCAAAAATAACTTGCATGTCCCATGCAAGGTATTTTGCAGATATCTAATGGCTATGTTTTAGATTATTTTGGAAAACTCTTACCAAAATATTAACCCCGTTTGAAACTTTTGTGGTTAAATACTAAACAGGTTGGTTTGGGTCATTATTGTTCTATGGAATGGATACTAAGAGTGCCATGGGCTCCATTCCTAAATTTATCCAATATGTATTTTGAATGATTTGATTAGAGAGCCATCACATATAATAAAGATACAGGCTTTATTTTCAAACACTAGCTTGAAAATTTATGCCAGAAGAAGTAATCATTTAAAACCACAAAACTGTTTGTGAATAGCATGGCTTGTTGTTTTATTAAATACAACACATGTTCAGTAGTAAGTGTAAGTACAAGAATTCCCTTTAGTATAGGAAAATATCATTAGCATAACATAGAAAAATGGCCTATATTAAGATGTACTTTATACTCTAGAAAGCACTATATGTACATGATCTCATTTACCATAAATGCATTCATCTTGGCTTGAAATCTTTCTTGTTAATTCAACATGAAACATCAAGGTACAGTTCAGCAAGTGCCAGAGTTGTAGTCCATAGATCTGAGCTTGCATCCTTCTTTGATATGGACTAAATTTGTGACCACAGACAAATCATCAAACCTTACAAAGTCTCCATTTCTTCTGTAAAATAAAGATAATTCTTGTCACATGTACTTCCCAGAATAGTGAAAAATGTAAATCATTAAGTTCCCTGTCTGTCTGTCTCTCCTCTCTCTCTCGTCTCTGTTTCTCTGTTTTTGTCTGTCTCATCTTTCTGTCCCTCTCTGTCTCTGTCTTTCTGGTGTCTCTGTCTCTATTTGTCCTCTCTCTCTCTCTCTTTCACTGTCTCTGTCTCTCTGACTCTGTATCTCCTCTCTCTCTCTCTCTCTCTCTCTCTCTCTCCTTTATCTCTCTCTGTCTCTGTTTTTGTCTCTCTGTCTTTCCTCCTGTCTTTTCTCTTTGTCACTGTCTGTATGTTTCTCTCTGTGTCTTCTCTCTCTCTCTCTTTCCTCTATCTCTGTCTGTCTGTCTTTCTTTATCTCTGTATCATTACCTTTGTCTTCCAGTTTCTGTTTCTCTCTCTCTGAATCTCTGTTTCTCTCTCTCTCTTTCTGTCTCTCTGTCTCTTTCTGTCATCCTCTTTCTCTTTTCTCTCCACTCTGTCTCTGTATCTCCTCTTTTTGTCTGTCTCCATCTCTGTCATATTAACTAGCTTTCAAAAGATATATAAATACATATACTTATAGAAATATTTCTGTATAGATATTCTAGATGTACTGTACCAGGTACTGGAGAAGGCATGGGAATGATACAGAAATTTAAGACATCGGCCCTTGCTGTCCTCTGAAGATAGTTACCAATCTCTGTTTTCTACTCATTCCTTTATTACCGTTTTGCCCTAGTTCAAGACCTTATCTTATTTCGAAAATGTTTCGATAACCTCATTGCTTTCTCTGACTTTCCCCTCTGGATGCTTTTTTGGAAGCACTGCTAAATTCATCTTCCTGAAACACTACGTTTATCAGGTCACTCACCTGCCCCCAAACTTTCCTAACTCCAAACTAGTAAAACTGGCAGTTAAACCTCTGCCATCTGTCTCTAATCTGCACTGTATGCCTTATCTTCTTGGCATAAAACCTCTAAAATCTATTGGATTTGGTTTATACAATTTCTTTCCAGGAATCCTCTCTCTTTTTAAATTCTGTCTATCACTTAAAGCATAATTCAAGTTCCTTCAGTTTTCTTGTCTTCTCCAATAGTAATAATTCTGTTCACTGTTGGTAATATGGCTCTTAGCCACATAGCACATCCATACTAAAGTGCAAGACTGAAGATCTAGCAGCCTAGTCAAACCCTTGCCTATCTCTCCCACTTCACATTAGTTGAACTTTTGCTGTCAGTGAATGTGACCTGGTGTCTCCCAGGAAGGAAACAGTGAACAATTGTACTAAGTTATAACTTAGACTAAGTTGTCAGGGGCAATGAGAAGTTACAAGGCTTGCCAGATATCACCTAGCTGGTATGTGTAAGACTGAACTTGAACTCAGGTTTTCTTATTTGAGAGAGAATAACCTGGGAGACTGGGTGGATTGTGGTGGCCCAGACAGCAATGGATCTTTTATGAGATTCAGCTCATTATTCGAAGATCTTTTGGATCCAGGTTCTGTCATCCACCATGTCAGCTATCCCTTCAACCTTTTATTATCTACAAACTTGATAAGCATATGCAAATGTGCATATGTACATCTGCATCATGGATTAAAATGTTGGGCAGAAGAGGCCCAAAGGTAGATCTCTAAGTCAATATACTAGAGAGTCATTGTCAATGTGGCATTGATCCATTAATGACTACTTTTTGAGTAGTCATTCAACCAGTTTTCTGTTCACCTGACTCTTCAATTGTCTAGCATCCCTGTCTGTGGAGATCATGAAAACTGTCAGAGGCCTTCTTGAAATCCAGGTATCCTGTATGCATTCCCCTGCTCTGTCAATTTCATTAAAATGGCAAGGATCTGTCTTCTCATTGGTGGGGGAACTCCTTTCTCTGAGGCAAAACACAACTGCAAAATCAGAAAGGGTAAGTGACTTGCCTATGGCCCAAGAATTGGTTAATATCAAGATCCACCACATCATCCTGGCAGCATAGCAGAAGGGATTAGAATTAGGAAGACTTGAATTCAAATCCTCAGGGGTTGTCATGAGACTCAAATGAGATAATCCATGTAAAGACTTTTGCAAACTTTAAATGCTATTTACTAATTTGTTTCCTGACTCAAAATCCAGTATCTTTCATATACAATAAAAAGATATCAATCTGACATTATTCTTTTTTGATGAACCTCTGTTGTGATAGCCAATTCCCTCATTGTGATAACCATTTCCCTTTCTACATGTTCATAAATCATTCTATATTTGGTTTATACCAAAATAATTCTAGAATAAGAAGTGAAGTCTTGTTTACCAACATACTGTGTTTTATTTTTTTTAAACCAGGGATCCCATTTACCTTTCTCCATGTCTATGTTCACTTTTTAATTCTCTATAGTTTTACAAAGATCCCCTGTAGTGGGTGGTTATGCAGTCCCATTTGCAAGTACCTATAGAATCCTTGTATGTAGTTCATTCAGTACTAGTGATCTGAATTCATTGAGGGCAGCTTGGAGTTGCCTTACCATCTTGTCCCTTTTCTGGGTTTTCAAATTCCCTTTGAAACTTTTTTGAATTCTTACCTGAAAACTTTTTCCTTGGGCAAGAAAACAAAAGCATAGCAAGCTTTGAATAATGTTGCCTTCCCTCCATCTCCCCAGCCTCCTGAGAAGCAAGCCCATACCTTCCTTGAGCTTTATCTTGCTCCCAGCAGACTTTATAAGTTTTAGTTATTGCTGTGGTTGGCTGTCCTGTCTGTCACCAATATAAGTTCATTCCAAACCTTAGTGCTCAATTGAATATAATTCAGTTCAAGAATCATTTAAGGGCTTAAAGTGTACTGGGCACCATGTTCCTGATAGCTATCTTTAAGGGTCAAACCATTTTTTGTATCACTACTCAATTATCTGTCCTTACAGGTACTTTCTGTACAGTTCTTTTAAAAAATACATGTTCAGTGAGTGGGTTTCCTGTGCCTCCACACTGGTTTCTTCAGAATTATGTTTTTACAAATGATTCAGAATTTCATCCCTGCTAGGGGGTCACTTCTCTGCTTGAATCTTCTATCATTTGTTCCAGCAGAGGATGGATAAGGGGTTCTAAAGGACTGAGTTTTGTTCTCCAAGGTTTCATAGGATACAGGAAAGGAATGGCCCTTTAGGATTTTATGTGTATGGACCAAGTCCACAGAGATAAAACAAAACCAAATGAAGTTTGCATCCTATGAACTGGGAGCAGGTTATGCATGCAATCTAATTCACGACAGAATATTTCAGAGTAAAAGCTACCAATGTGAAAAAGACAAGGATAGGGAAGAATAGAGAGCTGTTTTCTCGGATTACTTTAACTCAAGTAATTAGGTTGTCTTTTTCAGTTTCAATGGTTGGAAGCAGGGGAGCCCTCTAATCTTTGATCATTGCTAGTTTTCTACATGGTCATTGGATAAGGACATCTTGAGTTCCTAGTCTTGGACATGAGAAAGCGTGAAGAAGTCTGGCTTTAATAGAACAATGATAATTCCAGTTTCCTGTTCTGTACATTGGAGTCTACCTTTGAGAATAGTTTGTTTCATACATCTTTTTGTTGCATAAATCTTTTTAAAAAATTTATACAAACTGTGGGGGTGGCTAGGTGGCACAGGGTATAGAGCACCGGCCCTGCAGTCAGGAGTACCTGAGTACAAATACAGCCTCAGACACTTAAAGTTACCTAGCTGTGTGGACTTGGGCAAGCCATTTAAGCACACTGCCTTGCAGAAACCTGAAAAAATAATTTATACAAACTGTGAATTATAGACATTCTCTCAGAGAATATTGGTAATTGTGAAATGAGGTTATGTTTCAATCCATGTAATGAAATATTTGGGTATTATTTAACAATTGCTTTGTCTATTGTTGACAGTTTATTGAACAAACAATTTAAAATAGCATTTTATGATCTTTTATTTCCTTTTTGAGTTATAAGGGAGTTGAATTTCCCTTTTAAATTTAGTTAAGCATTTGTTTTATAAATTATGGTCATTTATTACTTCATTTGAGAATATTAAAAACTAATCTTCAAATTGTAATTTGTATATTTATCATATAATTGAACATAGGAATTGAGGGAGAGGAAAGAATTGAGGAAGACTCCTTGGGGAGTGAAAGCATGGTGTTACCCTCAAAAGAAAAAGGAAAAATGAGAGGATATAAGTGTTTTCATGGGTATTATATGTGTTCTATTTAGTATATGTTTCATTTGAGAGACCTTTGGAACATCTAGTTGGAAATTTGGAATAACACTGTGTAGTGGAGAGAGTATTAGATTTGAGAATCAGGAAAAACTGGGTTGAAATGCTGCTTCTTCCTTACTATGTGATTCAGCATAAATCACTCAACCTCTCTAAATCTCAGTTTTCCTATCTGTAAAAGGAAGTTGAAAACAGTACCTATATCACAAGGATTTTGTAAAGAGCAAAGAAGATTGTATAGCAATAGCACCATATAAATGTGAGCTGTGATCATGAGGATGACTATGATGATGATGATAATGATGATTTAGGAGAGACAGTAAGATTACTATGTATACAGATTTGTTATCTACATTTTTACAACTCATTTCGTCATCTCAGTCTCATGAGATCACAAAGACAGAATACAGAAGGAAGTAGGGGAGAGTACCCAGGACAACTCCATGGTCAGCTGCAACACTTAGTAAGCAAGAAAGGGGGGATGCTAGTGCAAAGGAGATTGAAAAGGAGATGTCAGAGAGGTTGTAAGAGAAGCAAATGAGACCAATGTTGTTTAGTTCAAGGGAAAAGGGAATTCCTTGAAGGAAGACAGTGCTTAACAGAGCCAAAAATTGCACAGAGGTGTAAGTCAAAAGAGTCACAGGAATTAACCTTTAGATTAGCAGATTCTCAGAGAGTAGTTTCTGTTGAATGATGGAGTTGGAAACCAGATTCTATAAGGGATCAAGATGGGAAAATGGAATCATTGTTTTTATGTGACCTTTTCTAGTCATTTTGTTTTGAAAGATAGAAGAGATACAGTATATGACTGTGAGGAAATAAAAAGGGCAAGTGAGGATTATTTGTTTAGTTTCTTTTAGTTTAATTCTGTTTAGTTTTGCTAAGATAGAGGGGGTCCAGGGATTTTTAAGTTGTGGAGAAGTAGACAGTGAATTAGGAGAGAATGAAGAGGACAAAAAGGAAATCATTGAGAGGTTAAGTTCCCAAGTAGAAAGAAGGGAAGGAGCCCAAAAGGACAAGAAAATATGGCCTTGACAAAGAGAAGATTAATTTCTTCCTTAGAGACTGAAAGGCTAGATATGAGGGTTGATAATGAGAAGTTCTGAGATTTTGAGTGAGGGAGAAGAAGGAGCCTCTCAAAATAAAGTAGGAGATAATTCCTCTATTGAGTGAAAAGTAGGAGAAAGTGGAATAGGAAATTTGTGGAAAAAAAGATTAGAAATAATCACTTGTAAAGGAGCAAATTAATTGAGGCTGAGTAAAAAGATTTCCACTTCAAAGTGAGGTTCTAAGTGGGACTAGAGAACATTAGTTTGTTATGACTTTAGTGGACTTAGTCTCTTGACTTTACTCAAGAATGTAAAGTAACAACTGAGTATTAACAGAGGAGGGAGAGGGTGAGGTAGAACCAGGGTTAAGTTTTGGAAGGGTGGGCAGTAGGGCAGCAGGCCACAGGGTTCAAGATCAGCTGATTACTTTGTAATTGAACTGATCAAAACAGTGTGAAGAATGAAGGTATCAACACCCGGAGTTTGTTAGGGAAGGGGTAGGAGATGTCCTCTTTGTAGGCAGCCATCTAAGTTGGAAACAATTTCTGAGAGAGTGATAAAAAATTGTGACAAGAATTCATACCCCCTGCGATAAGCATAATGATGAGCCTCTCTCACCTTTGCTTGGATGGTACTCATATTATATTCCCACAGCATATTATTGGGTTCATCTACTGAGCTTTCTAACAGCCCTGTCAGAGGCTGTGAAAACTTGGGGTAACCATACACTACAAAAAAGGTGTCTCAGTGTTTATCTGGAGCTTGAATCTTGCCTCTGCATGAATGAAAATTGAAACGTATACCCAGCTTTCCGTCTTAGGTACACTTTGTGGCATCCAGACAATGTGCTGAAGACCTACTTTGCTGATTTTTAACAGTGTATAAATAATAATCAAGTGTACTCAAGTTCTGTTATCCAATTTTGGTAAATAATAGCTATAATGTCTACAGTTTTACAGATAAGGAAAATTAGACAGAGATATTGTCTTATACAGGGTTATGTGGATAATAAATATCTGAGGCAGGACTCAAACTCTTGTCTTCCTGTATCTAAGTCTAATATTATATGACTCATAACTCTTTTTTTCAGGATATGCATCTCTTTGAAGACATTCTTTCTTCTTCTTATACCTACATTAGAGTTGAGGAAACAGTCTAAGGATAAATGCTTTTCCCTAATTCACGCAACTAAGTGGCCTACATACAAAGATTGGATTTGAAAAAAATGTCTACTTCATAATACAAGTAAGAAAATAAGTTATAATAGGGAACGAATTGCAGCCTTGCATCTAGAAACATTGAGGGTTACTCAGAGTAGAAGTCACCGCTACTTATTATGTGCTTGACCTTGGACAGTCACTCCCCTTTAGTGGGCCTCAGTTTCCTTATCTGTAAAATGTAGATATTGGAAAAGATGACTCACTTAATTCCTTGGATCGTTATCCTAATTGTATTTCGTCTCTGACTAGAGAAATGGACTTTATCATCTCTAACTTAAAATGATGGTAGTTCCTCAACATGAAGGCAGGTAGATATCTCAGTGGATAGAGCTCTGGACCTGGAGTCAGGAAGACGTGAGTTCAAATCTAGTTTCAGGCACTTACTATGTGACCCTGGCAAAACAGTTAAGCTCTGTTTATCTGAATTCACTTGCAAAGACAATGGCAAACCACCCCAGTATCTTTGCCAAGAAAACGCCATGGATTGTATTGGCATGCTATGATCCACGAGGTCATGAAGAGTCAGACACAATTAAATGACTGAACAATAGGTTCCTCATCAAATAAGAAAGAAGAAGAATATGCATTCAAAAGCAGCTTGAGGGATTTAGATCACAGTCTCTTTGGACTGAATTAGCTCTAACATCTTTGAAATGAAAAAAAAAAAAAGATTCTTATCCATGGATTCCCCTGAAGCAGGGGAATGATCTTTAAGTCCTTTCCAATCCTATGATTGCAGATAACTGAGCAAAGTCAAAAAAGTTTAGAAAAATGTGTTGTCATCCTTTGTATTAACACACATACACAATTTAAATTGAGTTTATTTCCAAAATAGCTTCTTGAAAAAAAATTGAAAGCACATTTAAAAAAATGAGTTAGTTAATTAAGGAAGTTAATTATGTGAGAAAAATTGTTGAAAATTAAAGGTAAGGGGAAAACTTTACTTGTCTACAGCAATTTTCTACCACAGAATTTCTTATTACAGACAGCAGGACCTAGTAGCTAGAGTAAGGAGGGAACTGGGTTCGAGTCCTGCCTATGAAATTTAGTAGTTTTATGACCCTGGTCAGGTCACTTAACATATCAGAGCCTTTATGTCCTCATTTGTAAAATGGGAATGGTAATCATGGCAATCTTAATTCTTGTCTCATAGGATTTTTGAGGGGTTCAATTAAGATAATTATATAAATCCCTTTTTAAACTTTGAAACGCTACATAAATTTTGGCTACTGTTTTTATTGCCCAGTCCCTATCCATTGACTAGAGTGCCCTGTTTCTAACTTGAAGTCCCATCCCTTGTGGCCTTTACCTGATATCATTTGTCTCTAATCCTGCCACTCACTTTCCTCATTTATAAGAACAGTAACAGCCATTTAGAGAACTTGCTCTGGGGATAGCTCCCTAACACTCTACTTGTAGGATGGTTACTATATGAACTCCAAACTTTAGGGTTAAACTTGACCTGCTGGAACTCATGAACCCTTATCATTGTGTTTCCTCCATGATTATCAGTTGATATAAATTAGGGAGACTTATTTAACTTTTAGAAAATGTTATTTATTAAAGTGGTAAGAATCATTTATTCAAAACATCTACCAAAAGTTTGTGATACCCTCTCCCATCAGTACTTACACAGTTCAGGAGAAAGTGGGATTAGTCTTAGAGGGTACATGTGACAAAGAGCTAACTCAGCTCTTGTTGCTAAAAGTTTTTTCCCCCTCCTTCATAGGGTGCAGATGCCACCTGTTTCTTTGCTAGGGTCTGGAAGCTGCCTTTCCCTTTGGCTTTGGCTTCTAATAGAGATACAGCATCAGCATTTCTAGGGGGTGCTTCTAAGATAGGTGTGCTAATGGGAAAGGCCAAATTCTCCAGCCTTCTGAAATTCACAAGGTCCTCCTCCAGCTGAGTCATGGGGAATAAGGTCCTGGTTCTTTCTCCCTCCCACCCTTTCTGCCAATCCACCAAATCTTTCTCAGATTTTTGCCTGGAACCATGCTTTCCTGACTCCCCACTAACTTGAATCCCTGTTTTTTAATTAGTTTGATGGAATTTTATTTTCAAGCCACACCAGGTGTGATCAAGCTTTTCAACCACTCCAAATAGACTTTTTTGTTGCCTCCAGTTGAATTGCCATTGACTGGTTGATTCATTCATTCATTGTAAGATGTCTAAACTTTGTTACTACCTAGTTTATACATCTGATTGAGCAATACAAGTGAGATATGATAAAGGTTGTAGGTGGAAGGGAAGGAATTGGACAATTGATTAAGTCCATTAACCCTGGCCCTTACACATTAAGTTTAAAAGATAGGACTTGGAGCCATGTCTCCTTGACATAAAGGATAACATATTCTTTAATGAGTCATGCTGATACTACCTCTCATACTCAGAGCAGGTCATGCTTATTCACTTCATCTTGCTGACTTTTTTATATTATGTCTGATTTGAGGGAAGAGAATTTGGTAGAGTCACATAAGCAAATTTGGGAATTTGACTAAAGAACTGCAGTGAAGTTCATTAAAGAATAAAAAGAACCAAACTGTCTTATCATGCCTCCAATCATTTCAAGCAATTGGAGTTATTCTTTGAATTAACAATTGTTCTTTTTAAGATTCTTGAGTGAATCAATATAAAAAAAATCTCTGATCTCTAGACAATGTAAAGGGTGGGACTTAATTATTTCAAAATCTCTTTCATTAATTATCTCTCTATCTTCTCAGGTTTCTCCTAGGGGTTTTTTTCAAGTTCTGTGGAAAAAGGGAATTTTTTAATTGAGAAAACAATGGAGAGAGTTTGAGATATAAAGCCTAAGAGGCTCTAGGACAATCTTGAATAAATGGTAATGATTTGCTATCCTTTTCCACTGCAGAATAAGAGAAGAAAGGGATTTAAATGACAGAAAAGGGAAAAATTAGTTTTAAAACCTTTTTGAATAAGATAAAGAGCCAACTGCCTTGATTTAGTTGCTGTCCTGCTAGCAAGACTTGGTGTTGTGACCTGCTCATTTCTAGCCTGTTGAGCTTATTAAAATCAGGACTTATTTTAAAGCACAGTGAATCTAACAATGAGAAATTCCTTTAACAATATGGTCCTTTTAAACCAAGTCAGAGATTAAGTAAGGAAAATCATAGAATAATAGCTGAGATTCTCCTGGATGATATGTAAAAATATGAAATAATGTCAGATATACTAATGGAATTTAATTTAAATTGAGAAGAAGAGAACTTTTATTAGTGTTTTAAAAACAAAGGAAAGCTTTGTTAATTCATATACTCTTCATCCTAAGCATTATATTGATCACTGTGCATAAATCTGTCTTTGCAAAATTGCAATTATAATCACAGCAATAGCAAAGAATGTCACACATGGAGCATTAGAACCTAGCTTCCTGAGCAAGCAGGACAAGAAAATGAATTAGGAGACAGATAAATGAAGAACTAGCACTTTTCTGGAATGAAAGTACAATAAGAACTAGTTGATTGAGAGTTGAATAACAGGTATAAAGTTAAATATTCTGGTCTTGAGCATAGTTCTCATAACACTTACAATAACAAGCTGCATATGCTCAATTACAAACTTACACTTAGACCATACTTTACAGTCTGAAGAGTATCCCCTTCCCATGTGAACAGAACCACACTTTATGGATTGCCTCTTATTTACTCTGTTGATTATCTTCAATTCAGCAACATGAAAAACTTTATCTGACCCCCTAGATTTTTGACTTTCCTTTATGATGGGGATCTCCTTGAAGACAAGAGCTCTGTATCTTACTTGAATAGTATATGTCTTAGCTCCACCACCCAAAACAGGACTCTATAATTTGTGGGCATTTCTGTGTGCAAAATACAAAGGAAATTAGTGTACCTAAGCCATGGGTCCACTCTGTCATGTTCATGCTTCATCCACCCATGATTCAAACCCAGAGAACACTTGAATTTGGTTCATTTCTAGCTCTTTCCTGAGGTCTTCAGTACATTTGCAAGGAACTGGTGCTGCCAAGACATGGAATATAGTGCAAGTTTGATAGAAACACCAATGAGGGGAAGAAGAATTCATGCTCAAGTTGACAGAGAATCTAGAAATTTGATGTGCTGCATTGATACAGACTGACAATTTATCTATGACTTGGAGAGTTGCTTGCCATCCTAGGAAGTTGAGTTACTTACTAATGATCACACATCCATTATGTGTTCAGAGACAGAAATTAAGTACACAAGCTTACAAACTTGAAATGATCTTCTACTCAATGTAGCCATCTCTATAAGAAATACTTCTGGTTAAATGATGGAAAGGCAATAGCTCTATCAATTCAAGGAATGCCTAACCCAAGTCCAAGAAAAATTAAATCAAATTAGAGAATGCATTTCAGCAAGTTTCATTTCAAAAATGTTATTACTCATGAAGAAGAAACATTATTATTTCTTTGAACAAGCCTGGTGGGCCAAATTTGCATATTTTCAACAATGATAAGAAAAAATCCCTATGATATATATTTTGACATGTTGACAGTTCGATTGTTGAAACTTGACATTCGACATTTAAAAGGTAAGTAATTGAAACAGCTATTACTTTGCCTAAAGGGCTCATAAACTGGTGTTATAGATTTTCATAGGTGTTTGAGAAATGACATTTTCATAAACTTCACTATTGGTCTTTATAAAATGGTTAGAAGAAAAATGTCCTTGCAGCTTTCTTAAGTGTGTTAACAATGATTCCCTGAAATCCATACTCCTGCTATCCATAACACTCTCCCCCAATGCCTTGTATATATGACGTTTCGAGTTCTAGTTCAATCATAGATCATTCCTCTACTAACAAAAGACAGAGTCATTGTCAACATCAACCCATGAACTTCATAGTCTGTGAGCAAAATATATAGAAAGCATTTCCTTATAATGGGAACATAAGTTTATAGACTGTTAGAGCAGAAAGGAACCTTAGACATCATTTAGTCTAACTCCCTCATTTTATTGAGAACCAGAGAAGTTAAACAACTTGTCAAATACCACATAGCTTGAAAAGAACGGATCTCCTTTGACATATAAGAGAACATGAAATGTATAAGCTGTCTTTGTCATTGTATTTTGTTGACCTTGTCCCTAAATGATGCCAGAAGATGTTCTATTTTGCTTTTTCATTTTTTTGAGAAAACTTTTCAGAGTCCCTAAAGGGGAAAAAGTCAGGAGAAATGCCAGTCATCTTGATCTCTCCCTTCCAAGGACATTAGTCATTTGATTTTTATTTATTTTATATTATTATAATATTCTTGTTGTGAGAGTAAACATAACCCCCCCCCAAAAAATGATGAGAAATCTCAAGAATAGTGAGAGAGAAAAAAAGTGTACTTTAGACTATTATTCAGATTCCAAAGGTTCTGTCTATGGGATGAGTAACCTTCTTTATCATAAGTCCACCAGAGAAGTTGCTTCAATATTATTCCCACAGTTGCTATTACTAGTTGTGCTTCCCTCCACTCTATTCCTCCCCACTCTCATCTATTCCATTCTCTCTCTCCTTTCATCCTGTCCCCATTCAGAAGTGTGTCTCCCACTATCATCTTTCTCTTTTAGCACCTTTTCCCTCCTTCCCTCCCCCACCCCCCCTTATCCCATCCCTTTCTTCTAATTTTCCTCTAGGGTAAGATAGATTTCTATACCCTATTAATTGTCTGTTATTTCCTCTCTGAGCCATTTCTGATGAGAATGAAGGCTCTCTCATTCCCCCTCACTTTTCCCCATTCCTCTCCCTTATAAAAGCTTTTTCTTGACTCTTATGTGAAATACCTTATACCCTTCTTCCTCTCCTTTCTCTTCCTCCCAGCATTTTCTTTTTCACCCATTGATTCCATCTTTTTATTATTTTGTACCATTATATTTCGCTCCTTCCTGTGCCCTATCTATATATGCTCCTTCTAACTGCTCTTATAAATGAGAAAGTTCATATGCATTATCAGTATATTCTTACCATGCAGGAATGCACACAGTTCAATATCATTAAGTTCCTCATAGTTAGTCCTTGTCTGCCCTCTCTATTGTTCCCCTGAGTCCTGTACTTGGAGATCAAGCGTTCTGTTCAGCGATGGGTGTTTCAATAGGAAAGTTTGAAAGTCCTCTGTTTCATTGAAAGTCCATCTTTTCCCCTGAAAGAGGATGTTCAGTTTTGTTGGGTAGTTGATTCTCAGTTATAAACCAAGATCTTTTGCATTCTGGAATATCATGTTCTAAGCCCTCCAAGCCCTTAATGTGGTTGCTTCTAGATCTTGTATAATTCTGTCTGTAGAGCCACAGTAGTTGAATTGCTTGTTTCTGGCAGCTTTTTCTTTTTGACTTGGGAGTTCTGGAGTTTGTCTATAATATTCCTGGAAGTAGCAGGCGATTGGTGAATTCCTTCAATTTCTTTTTTTACATTTTCTTTTAATTTTGGGGTGTTTGGTCTAGTTTTATTTCTTCCTGAGTTCTCACAAAGTCATCAGCTTCCTTTAGTTCCATTCTTCATGTGAAGGAGTTATTTTTTCAGAGAACTTTTTTTATCTCCTTTTCCATCTGGCCAATTTTGCTTTTTAAGTCATTTTTCTCCTCATTTGCTTTTTGTGTTGCTTTTTCCATTGGGCCTAAACTGGTTTTTAACATTATTTTCTTCAGTATTTTTTGTATATCCTTCACCAAGTTGCTGACTTGTATCCCCCCCCCTCCCCAGTTTTTACTCTAACTCCCTTAATTGCTTTTCAAAGTCTTTTTTGAGCTCATCCATAGCCTGAGGCTAGTTTCTATTTCTCATGGACCTTTTGGATACAGAAGCTTCAATTTTGTTGTTATCTGAGTATGTATTTTTATCCTCCATGGGACCAAAGTAATTTTCTATGGTCCAATTCTTCTTTTTCTGTTGTTTGCTCCTTTCTTCAGGCTATGACTGATTTACCACACTTCCAAGGTGTTGGGGGGTTTGGGGGGACAATGCACAGGGACCTTAATTTCTTCAGGGTCTTATGAGAGGCTCTGACTGCTCTCTTGCCTGTGCTTTTTTGTGTGGATAAACATAGGCTCTCCCCTCTGCCCTGTGAGGATGGTCCCTTCTCGGCTATGGTGTTGTGGGGGCCCAGACAGACTGCGACCTGGATCTAAATGTAGGGAAATGACTGAGTCCTGCCCCAAGGAGCGCAGAATGGCCTCTGTAGTCTCTCCCGACCCCCTTACTGTCTGTGGGCTGAGAGTTCTGAACGTGCTGGGTGGCTCTGTAGATAACCGTTGCAGATTCTCATCACAAGGCTGCTCTGAGGCCAGTGCTCCGTTCCTCATTCACTCTGGTGTGGCAGAGTTCTCTCGCCACCCCTTCCGGCTGTTCCTGATGATACCTAGGCCAAGAGGTCTGGAAACCACCCCCTCTGCCATGGACCCAGAACCCGACCTGCTGTGCTGCACTGTGGCTGTGGCTTTTTCCAACCCCCAGTCCTGGTGCAGCAGACCTTACCTGTGGAACTTCTAAGTTGTCTTGGTCTGGGAAATTGTATCACTCAGTCTTTCTGTGGGTTCTGTTCCTCTAAATTTTGCCTAGAATCATAATTTGATGGCTTTTGGAGTTTTGGGGGGAATGAGTTTCTGGGAATTCCTGCTTTCATGCTGTCATCTTGGCTCCCTCATTTGATTTTTAAATGGATAACAAATGTGCAATCTGATCCTTACAGTGTTATTAAATCTTCCTGCTCAGTACTTGGCTTTCAGAGACCCAGAAATCTAGAGCAGAAAGGAACTTGAGGGCCATCTGGGCCAATTTTCTCCCCATCTTCTTTTCCCCCCCACTACTAATAGCATTAGTGTGAAGAGAAGTTTGACAAACCAAGGGGCCTCTTTCTTGAAATTATTTTGCTAATGTCAAGTATTTTGAAAGTGGTTCAAGCCTTCATAACTCAGTTATCTCTCTTGATATTTCAGCAAATATAGAGGCAGCATGATCCAGCAGGAAAGTCATTGTATTTGGAACTAGAGAACCTGCATCTGAACCCTGATTTTGCCACTCATTTACCATCTGTGTTACATTGGGGAATTAACTTTCCCTTTCTAGGGTCACTCACTGTATATCTTGTGATAAATTTTCTGCTCTTCTAGAGATTAAAGAGACAAACATAATGGACATAATACTTGCCTTCAAAGAGCATTGAGTGCACTGAGAAGCTTTAACATGTACATAGTTAAGTATGTGCCAGTCAGTTTAAGGATGGAGAGAAGGCTAGCAACTGGGGGTATCATAGAAGACTTGCCTAAAGGAGGTGGTACCTGGGCTGACCTTTGAAAGGAAATACCAGTTTATTGAGGCAGCAATGTGTCACATGACCTAAGAGAAGGCACCAAGGTAGAAGAAGGACTGTCATGTATGAGGAATCACTGGTAGACCAGGCTGGCTGGAGCAGAGAATGGGAAAAGAGAGAAAGATGAGATAAGGCTTGAAATGTTTGATGTCAGGTCCTTTCCCCATTTCCCCCTCATTTTCTTTAGAAAAGATATAGATCTGAAATCCTTTGATGTCCCTTGTTTTGTCTATTTAAACACTCTTAATCTGGAAAAGTTGTGGTGGTAGGTGGTTGTGGATTTTTTCCTGATTAATACTGCTCAATCTACTGTTTCTATTACTGCCAATAACATTTATAATCACTCAGTATTCTGCAATGCTTTTACCTATTTGCATTAGTTTACTATAAAATTAGTGTTAGAGGTGATTCCCAAGAAGAGAACATTTATGATCTTTGTAGATTTGTACTAAGAAACTCACTCATTTATAGAAAACAGTTTTTATTGATGAGCAGTTATTTGGTCTGATATTGAATTAAAATTAAGAATTTAATAGCAAGTACTGTGTCTCAGGTGCTGGACTATGTACTTAGAATACAAAGACAAAATAATGGCCATACTCTTAAGAAGCTTTCATTTAAAAAATAAGTAACATTTTATTTAAAGTCTTGAGTTCTGAATTCTATCCCTCCCTAAGAAGGTGAGCAATACAATATAGGTTATACATGTGCAGTTATGTAAACCATTTCCATATTAGTTATTGAATATAAGAAGACAAATATCATGCTACTTCATTAATCCTTGGATTAATGTATTGGTCTTGCGTCATTGTATTATGAGAATTGCTGAGAATCCCCATCCCCAGGGGCAGCTAGGTGGTGCAGTGGATAGAGCACCGGCCCTGGAGTCAGGAGTACCTGGGTTCAAATCCGGCCTCAGACACTTCATAATTATGTAGCTATGTGACCTTGGGCAAGCTACTTAACCACATTGTCTAAAAAAATATATCTAAAAAAGAGGGGAGGAGAATCCCCACCCCCCACTTCTTATCTTCAACCCCAGGGAATTTTACCATGACTTGGACCTGGAAGGGCCTGAATTTAGCAGGCTAAATTCCTTCCTGTCTTAAGGTTTTTTTAGTTTTTTTTTTTTTTTTTGGCAAGGCAAATGGGGTTAAGTGGCTTGCCCAAGGCCACACAGCTAGGTAATTATTAAGTGTCTGAGACTGGATTTGAACCCAGGTACTCCTGACTCCAGGGCCGGTGCTCTATCCACTGCGCCACCTAGCTGCCCCTTATCTCTTTAATTCATTCACCAACTCCAGGTACTCCTTTGAGTGTGTGTGTGTGTGTGTGTGTGAGGGGGGGAGTGGGGTTCAAAGTCCAAAACAAAATAGACTCTTCCATAATGTGATCTCCTCTGACTAGGGGCAGAGTATACACAGACAAGGATATGCAAAGCATTATTTTGACTGTAACTGTCCTTTCTTTGATATGGGCCATTGCCAGTGAGAACATTATGCCCAGTACTACTTGGCATCTGCTCTGCAACTTAAGTGTTACTGAGTGACCTAGAGTAGTGAAAAATGATATAACTTGCCATTATGTGTCACAGGTAGAATTTGAACCTGGGTTTTCTTAGATGGAAGGCCACCTCCTCATGAGAATTCTTAAATATCAACTACCTACAAATTCATAGGAGGTGCTCATTTATAGGAGGTGATATCTGAGGGGAACTCAGTGTCCTGCATCCTAGGCCTTATCTATACCACCTTAACTATATTAGAAAGAAATGTATTGTGTGGGAAATTAACCTGGAGGGAGTATCCTGAGGTGTTGGATTTTGATCCCAGCTCTGCCATAAGCTAGCTATGTGCTAGGGAGCAGGCTCCTTCTTTGCCCTAGCTTTCTAGAACTACACAAGGAAGGGACTGAATTATATGGTACCTAAGATCCCAGGCTGCTTCAACTTTCTAGAAATCTCCTTGAAATCTGTGAACAGCACTTGCCCTTTGGGCTCAGAGCCCTGAGGCAGTGTGAAGATTGAAGAAATGCAGAATAGCAAGCAAAACCTGCTCCTTGGCTATGCTCATTTCCCAGGATCGAAGAGCTTTCCTTTTTGTTTCGGTAAAATTCTTTGCCTATCTCTTTATATTCCTTTACAAAAATGTAATTCAAATTATTCCAAAGAATCAAAAACATATTTGACTCCAAGTCAAGGAGAGGGGATGTGGTGGAGAAGAAGACTGTGAATCTCTCATTTGGTGTTAGCAATTTAGCCAACCTGTTCCATGTCATGGAAAGTTATTCCCAAGCCAAGCCAGAAATCCACCATCCTGAGTGTTATCAAGAGACTGAGAGAAAGACCAAGCAGAAAGTCCAGATGTATTGTGGTGACCTTGAGTCAAGACCTAAATTCCAATAGTAACTCAACATCTCATAGCTGTGTCACTGGGAAAGCACCTTCACTTCCTGGCATCTCAGTGGCACGATGGCCTGAATTCTAGAATACCACAAGTCAGATCTGACCTTGACCACTCACTAGCTGGCAAGTCACTTAAATATTTGCCTGCCTCAGTTTCTTTATCTGTAAAATAGAATTAAAAGCAACATCTATCCCATTAGGTTGTTCTGAGGATCAAATGAGATAATATTTAGAAAGCTCTAAGAATAATACATGGTTGCTATTATCTCTTTGAACCCCAGTTTCCCTATCTGTAAAATGAATGGAATGGGGTTTACATTGCCTTCCTCCCAGTATTTGCCAACATTTCTTTATAAACCTTCAAGTACTAGAGCAATATAAATTTTTGTTGCTATTTTGAGAGCTACTAGCAAGACCCATCAACTCAAAGTCTGTCCCACTGACTAGGAGTGCCTGAAATTTCATTATATGGTTTCTTTCCTTGAGATTTAGCTGCTGAAAGTCCTTGCTTACTTCAACTGATTCTTTTTTCTGTCCCTATTGCAGCTCCTCCACTCCCCATTCTGTGTGAATCTTGTCCATACTTTCTGATAAATCCTCCATTTGTAATCCCCCTCCTATATTAGAAGCCTTCCTCTGCGTCGGGGGACATTGTGTAAATAGAAATGCAATGCTATCACTCTAGCTACTATCTCTCTTGTTATACATTCACTTGATTGCCTTTTCCAGTTATATTCCATTCTGGATGAACTTTTTTGTCTCCTCTTGAATTCAAATCATCTTTGGTAGAATACTGCAGCCGTCTGCCCTTTGGCTCCCATACAACTTTGCACTTGCTGATATCTTAGTGTTCTATTAATTTCAGTAATATAATATGCCTAGGAGAGCATTGGCTTGGTGACAGATTGCTATCTCTTGTCTCAACACTGGATGAGTTCACCAACTTTGCTGCATGGTCATCACTTCGGCTCCAGAAACTCTGAAAGAACATCCTGTGTCACGGAAGGGTATGACCCCCAATTATGACTCAAGAAATCCTGAAGAAAGGGTCCTTGGAGAAGTAAATATCTTTCTGAAACAGTGAAGTGTGTTTGCTTTTCTTCAGGACCTGTATTTTGAGGTTAGTAACAGTTCAGGTAAAGTTGGAGTCCACTTATGCATTAGGGTGTCTTCTGATTTTTATTCCCCCTTCTAATTGAGTGGTAATTTTGGTCTTTGCTCTAACTAGTGATGATCTGATTATACAGAAATATTCAGGCTCTCTGTAATGTTATTTACTTTCATTATTCCTGATCTTCTTTGGTGCTTACCACACACACCTTCAAACTCATACTGAAGAAAGAATTCATGGTGAACAGGTGTGAGACATTTGTCCTTTTATTTCTTTATCCTGAAACTCTATTTCAACATTGTTTTTTTTGCTGTCCACTCATGTGCCTTCCTTTTGAATTGAAATGACCAGATCTCAAGGCAATTTAGAAGACTGTCAGATTTTTTTCAAGGAATTTCTTCTGCTTCCTCTTCTGCTGCTGATGTAGGTTACAGAACTCTCTCTTCATTGTGATCTTTTTGTTTAGAGCCGGAGCCTTTTCATCTCTACTCAAACAGGCTTAGACAACTCAGGATCACCTCTATAGCAAGATCAGGTATCAGTGTGAAACTTTTTTGTTGAGTTCTCAATGTCTAGTAACAATGTAAAGTATTACCCACCCCACCCCTCCCATAAAGGTTTTTGACTTTTAAAAGAAGCAGACACCTCATTTGTGAAGGAGAAATGTCTGTTTCCAGAGAAAATTCACATCCTTTTGTGAGAGGTAACTCTTTAAGCTGTTTTCAGTTATTAATACTGTAGGATAAGTTTGTATATCAGATTGTATTTGGGAAACCTTCTTTACTGAGAGAATTATTGTAATGATGTACACAAAGAGGAAGGAATGATTTTAGAGTATGGGCTACTGGAATGGAGTTAAAATGTTCTGGGGACTTTGGGGGCTGGATGAAGGTGTTCACTAGATATCCAAAGAGGAAAAAAGGGGGAGTAAAGACCTGTGGCTCTAAACCTTCAGGATGTAGAGTCAAAGGAGTTCTGTTTGACTCCTTTGTTCCAGGGAAAATCCCCTACTGACTGTCATTGTTCAGAAAGAGATGGTTCTGATACATTGAGGAGAGAGGAGGAAAAATCAGAAAGGATTCACTGGAATCAGATAAAATTACCAATAAGAGAGAAATCACTTATACATGTTGCCAGGGACATGTTCAGTTCCAGATGTGACTCTGTGTTCTTTATCTGCCTAATAACAAAATGTCTTAGAATGGTACCTGATATTATCTGGTGTATTTGGACAATCATTTCTGAAAATAGGAACTGATTCTCTCATACAAAACATTTTATTCTTTACTTGGTCATTGAAACCATCTCTCATTCTCTTACTGCCCTCTGCTCTCTTCCACCTTCCCTCCATGTCTTATATTTAATTTTCTCATGTTGGAAAAAACGAGGGAAAGGCAACAACATTTTGGGTCAGAGAATTCAGCACTTCAGAGAGGCATTTTCCTACAGCAAGGTGACTTATCATGACCAGCTGGCTAATGGTATGGAGGGCTGCTTTGTCTTACTGCACACCACCCAGGTTACTGATGGTGTCCAAATGGAGATTTGCCCATGTTGTCTACTTCAGCTGCAGCCCAAGGTGGACTCTTCTAACAAATCTAAATCACAGGGCCTAAAGAAACTGGGGCACTCAACTTGATGAAAATGTGGTCACGTGTCTTTTAGACAATGCAGTTCATCATGAAGGTAATTTCAGCTTCAGCCCCCTCCTTTTAAACTTAATTCCCTCAACCTAAGAAGCAATGATCCCAGTTAAACCCACACGTAGATTAGAGTACAGAACTTCATGCATGGTTGTGTACTGAGCACCTCCTTGCTATTACTTTAATTCCTCCTTTTCTCTTCAGTGGAAAATTATTTAAGGCTATCTCTCCCAAACTAATTTGACTCTGGGTCATTTTTGTGTTGGAAGTATATTGATAGACCCCATAACAAACTGGTCTTTGGGGACATGGAAGGTCTCTTGATTGAAGGGGCAATGGGATTTGGAGTAGAGTCAAAGTAATCAGGCATACTTTTATTCAGAAAAAAATCATTCTTGATTAACATTTTAAATATATCTTATTTAGTATTTTAGAAGGTATTCAGAAAAATCTGGGAAGATTTGAATGAACTGATTTATAGCCAGGAAAGCTGAATCAGGAGAACAATAACAATTATGATTATAATTGCTTAAATTAATTAAATTAATAGTCCTAAAAGGATGCAATGTAAAGTGTGATTATAATAATGTAAATTAAAAAAAAATATAAGGACCAATCAAACCCAGGGAACAGACAATGAAATACATTTTCCTCTTGGTAGAAAAGCTGGGAAGTGGGGAATAGAATGCTGTATAAGCTGTCAAAAGTGATTGTTTGGTAGATTGACTTTGTTTAATGAGGTTTAACGTGGGCCAGGTTTGATATTGAGAAATGCCAATAATATACAAAATAAAACTTCAACATATAAATTTTTAAAAATTAATATTTTATATGAGAATATATTCCTAGCAATGACGTTTTCTCACAGAGCCTCATTTGAATGGGAAACTGCTGGAATTAAAGATTGGGCAAAGGACTGCAGAAGCATATGCAGAGGAGAATAAATAGCCCCTTCATTTGAGACTTTTACCCAGTCCTCTTGTCCTGGTGTCCGCTGGGTGGTAAGCAGTGATTATTTGATTATTTGTATTTGTATCTCCAGCACTTAGGGTGCTCAGAACTTAGTTGGTGCTTAATAAATATTTGTTAATTGATTAAGGATTAGGCAAATTCTATAGGGGAGTCATTAAATTGTATGTAATCCTTAACTCTATTCCTAGAAAGGATGGAAGTAAAAATTTCATTGTAGACTGAGGTCTACTTTGGGTGACTTGTCTTTAGGGGACATGTTCTTCAAATGTACCATTCACTCAAGCATCCTCTTTATTTGACCAGCGCGTTCACCTCCCACCCTACTCCCTACCTCTCCTCTACCAACCCACATACATTGGTATCAGTATCATAAATAGTGTTGCAGTCAGTCAGGAGTTGTGCTGAGATGAATTACCTAAACTAAAATGATGTCAGATAAGCAATTATTTACCCTCTCACTAAGGATGCTTGGGTTCTGCACATTGTGCCACCTTGATTTTGGCATTAAATCTCAAGGACAGTACTGAGGTGACTTTGATAAATATCTCCTTTAATTATACTGGCAGTTGCAAAGATCAATTCAGAAAACTCACTGGACAAATAACCCACTCCTAGCAAGGGAAGAACATCAGTGAGTCTCCAATAAAACTGATTTTTTCCCTGCCATGTCAAATCTCTTAGAAAGAGGTTTTAATAATTTCATTACCAATCGTATGTTTCTATGAACTCCTTTCTTCTATGAACAGCAATATGAAGACATATGACATTGACTTTCTGTGCCTGAATTCTAAATATGTATTTTTTTCCTTCCCCGAGTTTTCCGTAACTACTAACAGACTAACTTGGATAAGCTTTTTCTACCTTTTGTTCGAAGCTGGCAATTCCCTTGGTCTTATTTTATTTTGTCTTCTGGCAGAATACTTTATTGCTCAAAGCTACCAGGGTCAGGCCTTTATAAGTATTGGTGTCGAATATCCTTTGCTTTTGTGCTCTTTCCCTGTTTCTAAATTACCTTCTAGCTGCTTAATGAAGCAACTTTTGAATACTTACTTTTTCAGTGGGAGAATTTGTTCTGAAAGGTTGCTAGCCAATGCATTGAAAGAATTCTTCTTAAAATAACACTAAAGACCAATATTGGCTACCTTCTCCCTTTAATCTTTTTTAATATAATGAGGGCCAAAAAATCTTGGCAAGTTGTTTGTTCAAGTGTAGTCTCTTTGGTTCTAGTTGGAACATGATTTTCTCGCAAAATAGTTATTATAAGTTTTTCCTCTCTAAAAGAAGTGCTTTATTAGCAAGTAGATTTGCTTTCTATAATTTAATCACTTGGATGTGTGAGAATTTATTAAATGACTTGTTGATTATGTGTGTGCAGATAGATCTATGCTCTCAAATATATATATATATATATATGTATATATGTATCTTATTTTATATTTATATGGGTCTTTGATCTTTGATCTTGATTTAGATTCTTCCTTGAACAATGCAGTTTGAAACCCATCCATACTTTCTTGTGCTATGTAACTTTTGTCCATATTACCTCATCCATCTTTCATATAATCCATTTAGTATGCCAGAAGTATTCCTCTAAATCTCCTGTCCTCCTGGAGAACACAGGTCTTTCATTGAGTCATGAAACATCACTAGCCTACTGTTTTTCCTTCATCTCTCTGATCACATTCTCTAAGTCCCTACTCCTGTGAATTTTTCTTTGGTGACATGGTACCTAGTATTTGTCCCCAGTAGGAGATTGTCCATTGCCCTTTGGTTGACTTATTAGTTCATATTCCTTGGTAACTGTATTCTATGACTTGCAGGCACGGATAGAAAAAAAATGTTAAAAAGGTGGACCTTCATTATTGGAAAAAAAATGGAAATAGCTAAAAGACAGATCACTGTAATGATCCACCATGATTCTGGAGGACAAACAATTTTTAACAAGGAAACTAGTGGCTCAGTAGATAGAATACTGGACCTAGAGTCAGGCAGACTTAAGTTCCAATCCATCCTCACATATTTGCTGACTCTGTGACCCTGGGCAAGTCACTTAACCTCTGATTGCTTGAGAAAATGGGTACACTAGAGAAAGAAATGGTTAACTACTGTAACATTTTTGCCAAAATAATATCCCAAATGGAACAGGAAGGGTCAGGCACAAGTGAAATGACTGAACAATAACAACAAAAGATTTAGAATGCTGCCCAGGTCCTAACAGACAAGTGACAGATTTAATATGCAGAGTATGATGAATATTTTTGGAAACAGCCAATGTGGGAATAAGATTAACTATGCATATTTGTTGCAGGGGTTTTGGTTTTCTATCTTCCAGTAAGGGTTAGAGGTAAGGTGCCAGTTAACTAAAAAAAATATATTTACCATAAAAATGGTTCCATGTTAGTTTCAAAAGAGGTCCTACTTGTAATCCAGGGATCTGTGCTTGGTCCTGTGCTATTTAATATTTTTGTCAGTTACTTAGACAAAGACATATATGACATGCTCATCTCATATTAGAGACATTCACTTGCTTGGTCCCTTTCCTGTCTGACATTCTCTTAGTCTCATTATGAGAATGTGATGTGCTTTATGTTAAAGAGTTCAGTTAATAACTACTAGCTTATCTTTTATTATTTACAAAATGTTCTGAATGCATTCATCCTTTGGATTTTTAGAAATCAGATAGACATGATTCTACTTTGGAATGTACCTGGAAGACTGGTTTGGCTAGGAGACAAAGACAAAAGAACTGAGAGGTTTTAGCAATAATTCAAAAGTAAAGTCAACTCAGAATCTCCAAGATACTGGAAGGAATTAGAATTGAATCCTATAAGCATAAGTAATGGCAAAATAATTGGAAAGAAAGGTTTTGTTTTTCTTTCTAATCTTGCTTTCCTGTTCTCTTGCTTTTCCTATACAGCTTTCTTTACATTGGTGAATAACTATTAAATAAAAGTTATTTGTCTTAATATAATAAGTGATAAGGACCCTGGATTTGGAGGCAGAGGTCCCAGATTCAAGGCTTTACTTTGTCATTTTCTTGCTTTATGGTTGATCAAATTATTTATATCTTTGCGTCTCACTTTCGTCATCTGTACAATTAGTGAGTTAGACTAGAGTATTGGAGAATCTTTACAGCTCTTTACATGCCCATGTTCTATGATCCTATAAAAGAAGTTTCATCAGCATAAGACTCCATAGCGTCTTCCTCTAGTGCATCATCATGACTTGTAAGTGACTAAGGGTCCCGGGAGACTACATCTGCTGAGGACAAGCTCAGACAGATCATGTTATATCACAAGCCTTTGAGTATAGTCTCAGCAACAGCCTGTTTCTCAGAAGCCGAGCTACAAATGGAGCAGCCCCTCACCAGTAGACTGGCCACTTATTATTGAAGTCTTTCACCATAGTAACCCAAGTACATAGAAAAATTCTAAATGATCTTCACTCTTTTTCTGTTTATGCACTGACTAAGGAAGGATTACAGAAAAGTTTTAAGGAAGGTTGAACATGAAGTAGTTTTAGATAATCTATAAATATTTTCTTGTATGGTAGTACTGTGTGAGGCACTTGTCCAGTGAGCAATGAATGGATAAATGAGTAGAGGAACTAAATCCCAACAATCTTGACAATTTTGTTATAAATCAAAGCAGATAACAAAAGAAACACTGCAGCCAAATGGAAAGATTGTTCATGGGCAAATAAAGGACTTGGCAGAATGGATTTAATCATGCTTCTGAAGGCAATGAAACATGCCATTTCATCTTCCTATTACTTCTTCATGATAGTCATTTAAAAAACATTGAAAATATTTGAAATTTTCAATTCCATTACCTGTTTCAGAGTCTGAAGTTGATAGAGAAGTTCTGAGACAAGAACTTTACAAGATCATCTGAATTAAATTAAGATGTGGTTTAATAGTGGGTGGGTTCAGTGAAAAGACGGACATGGGGAAAATAATGAAAAATAAGTTGGGAGTAAAAACGAGAGATGACAAAGACTTGGAGATTTCATAGAAGTCTCTTATAAATCATGGCTTCTTTCTTCAAGAAGAGAATTTGAAGGCACTGGCATTGAGTACTAAATAACAGTTGCCAAAAATGAAATTGATATTTAAAAAGATAGAAAATGACTATAGATTTGAGAGCTATTTCTCAGTCAACTGTATATAGTCAGACCACCAGCTTTTTAGAATAGAAGTCAAAATCAATACCAAATTAGAATAAGTTATAATAATATGCCATACAGGGACAGCTAGGTGGCACAGTGGATAGAGCACTAGTCTTGGAGTCAGGAGTTCCTGAGTTCAAATGTGGCCTCAGACACTTAATAATTACTTACTTGTGTGACCTTGGGCAAGTCACTTGACCCCATTGCCTTGCAAAAAAAACCCCCAAAATAATAATATTATGGCATACAATTAAGGCAACTCCATTCTGAACTGTTAAAATAAATTAATGAATAAAATAAACCATCGCCATTTAATGAGAAATATTAACAAATATAAATCACCAATATAAATCGGTTGGCACAATCAAAGAGACCAAAAGAGCCTAAAATAAACCCCAGTCCTCAAATGCTTGATCTCTTTGTCAAACATAGTGATAAAATTTCCAAGATAAATGGCAAATTAGTATTTAAATTTATTATCAATGTCTTATGGAGGATGGTAGGATATTATGATCGGTATCATTTAATAAAACAGCATGAATTAGCAGAAGGGAAAATAGCAACAGAAAATATTTCAAGAGGCCATATAAGAATGAAACAACAGTTTTCTTTATGAACAGTAACTATAGTATATGTAGAGGAATTCTGTGCTCAAGGCAAATGAAATTTTTAGAGTCTTGGGGAATTAATTTTCAACATATCTGGAAGTAGAATAGTATGCTCAATGTATGGGGGAAATGTCAGACTTTATTGTTACCACTTAAAAGTTGATCAAGGCAATATCAATAATAATTAACCCTATGCCTTCTTTCTTAACTCTTCCAAATATTTATAATAATGTGCAAAGATATCAGGCATATACTTGGCGATTGGGCAGAAATGGAGACGGTGGAGCCAAGATTGTGCATTAAGGGCAGAAACTCAGCTGAACTCTCCCAATATTCTCATCCAAACAACTTTAAAATAAAATAACATCACAAATCAAGTTTTAGCATGACAGAGACAACAAAAGGTTGGGTTGAGACATTTTCTAACCTAAGACAACTTAAGAGGAGTAATCTGTGACCCATAGGTGATGGACTGTCCAAGCACCCTCACACACACAGCTATAGCTACAGCATCAACAGAAACTTCAGGGGTTCTAAGCCTAGAGACAGGAAGGGGATTGGACAACTGGTCAGAAAGATTACAGGGGAAATGTTGCTTTCACTAGTTGCAGCCATCTCTGATTGGCAACTCTATTGTCCATATGAGTTCTGGGTCACAGTTCTAAGGCAGAGAAGAGTGCTGGTAGTCTGTCACATAGGAGCAAGGGATCTGGTCGTGATTCCAAATCAAACAGGACCACTAGGACTTCTGAGGCCCAGAAGAGGAGAGAAGATATCTCTCACCTCTCCCAGGATCACAACACCTTGGAAGCACCAAAAACTGGCAGAAGCTCTGAACTAGGTCTGAAAACTTCATCATTAAAAAAACCTGAAGCTTAGGAAAGTAATTCCCCACCTCTACCCCTGGGTTAGTAGAGCTCAACTTTAACAGCAGAAAATTGAAATATCTCATCAGAAAAACAACTGACTTGGCAAATAGATTGTGGAGAGATAATTTAAGAATTATTTGACTACTAAAGAGACATAAAAACCAAAGAAATTATCAAGGAAAATCATTCTGATATCTTAGAATGAAAGGATAAAATAGATATTGAAATAAAACACTGATCATCTCCTGAAAAAGATTCTAAAATGAAAACTACCAGGAATATAACCAAATTCCAGCGCTCCCATGTCAAAGAGAAAATCCTTCAAGCATCCAGAAAGAAAAAAAAATCAAATACTGTAGAGCCATAATAAAAATCACTCAAGATTTAATGGCTTCCATATTAAAGAAGAAGAGTACTTGGAATATGATAATCTAGAAGACAAAAATAGCTAGAATCATAACAAAGAATAACATACCCAAAAAGATTGAGTTTAATCCTTATAGGTTAGGATTGGGGAGGATGGACACAATGAAATAGAAGACTTTCAATCATCCCTGATGAAAAGACCAGAGCTAAATAGAAAATTTGCCAATAAAACATAAGACTCAGCAGAAGCACAAAAAAGGTAAAAATGAAAGAGTAATCACAAGGGACTAAATAAAGTGAAACTTTTTGCTTAAATTTCTGATAGGGTCGAAGTGCTGATATTTAATTTGCATTTTGCTAATGTAAGATGATGCAAGGAGATGACACATATAGCTTCTAACAACTCTATCATTGTTATGACTGTTAAAAGGAGTTTACAGAGACAGGGGCATGACTGTGAGTTGACTATATTGGGATGAACTCTAAAAAGTTGAAGGGGTGAGAAAGAGGGATGAATTGAGAAAAAGGGAAAATGAGAGGAAAAATGGGGGAAATTTTCTCACATAAAAGAGTTATGTAAGGAAGAGCTTTAGCAGTGGAGGGGGAAATGGGGATGGTGGCAGTAAGTTTTTGAGCCTCACTATCATTGGAATTTTGTATATACATACATACATACATACATATATATATATATATATATATATATATATTTGTGTGTGTGTGTGTGTGTGTGTGTGTGTGTAAAATGTATCTATGTGGGGTAAGTATGCACAATTGTGTATAGAAATGTAACTTACCCATTGGGAAATAAGAAGGGATGGAGACAAGGGATAAGAGGGAGGGTGGATGAAGGGAGCTAGTGGTTAAAAGGAAAGTAGACTTTTGAGGAGGTATAGGAGAGGGGGGGAGAAGAAGCAGAGGAAAATGGCTTGGAGGGAAGTACACAATTAGTAATCTTAAATATCAATGTGATTGCTTCAATTCACTCATAAAATAGTAATGAATAGCAAAATGGATTAGAAAATATAATCCAACACTATAACGTTTACAAGAATCATGCTTGAAACAGAAAGACAAAGTTAAAATAAAAGACTAGAGCAGAATCTAATATGCTTCAGTTGAAGTAACAAAAGGCAGTGGTAGCAATTAGGATCTCAGGTAAAGAAAAAGGGAAAAAAATGACTTCATTAAAAGAGATTATGTTAGAAACTACACTATGCTAAAATTACCATAGACAATGAAGTAATATTAAGAAATTTTCATCAAGTTTTTCCAATATAGACCTCATTTATCAAATATATACAAAGTATAGAATTGAGTCAAATTTAAAAAATTAAGAACCATTCCCCAATTGATAAATTATTAAAGTATATAGACAGTTTTCAGAAGAAGAAATCAAAGCTATCTGTAGTCACATGAAAAAATGCTTTAAATTACCGTTGATTAGAAAAATGCAAATTAAATAATTGAGGAATCACCTCACCCCTACCAGAAATGACAAATTCTTGAGGGGATGACGGAAAATAGGTATACGGTATACTAATGAGATGAACAATTTGTGGCATATAATTGTGCTGTGAGGGATGACAAGGAAAGTGATTTTAGAAAAACGTGGCAAGACCTAAACCAACTAATACAACATGAAGTGAGAAGAACAAGAACATTATTTTGCATAGTAATAGCAATGCTGTAAAGATGATCAAATGTTAAAAGTCTTGGTTACTGTAATCAGTACAATGGGCCAAGACAGTTCCAAAGAACTCATGATGAAAAAATTCTATATACTTCCAAAAAGAGAACTGATGAACTCTGTATGTAAATTGAAGTAAAATTTTTTTCTCTTATTTTTTTTTTGCTTTTTTGAAATTACCCAAATGGAAATATGTTTTACATGACTTACTTGTATAATTGATGTCATATTACTTGCCTTCTCAGTGGTTCAGGGAGGGAGCAGAAGGGAGGGAAAGAATTTAGAACTTAAAATTTAAAAAGAAAAAAAAATGTTAAAATAAATTAATAATACATTTTAAAATGCAGAAAAGCTTTTCTATATGACATTTTACAACTGACTGTACCTTCACAGTTCTATATGTAACCAAAAGGTATAGAAAATATAAGATTAAACTGTGATTATTGTTTTTGACTAAAATACCCTCGTAATTGGGTATAGCAAAATGTTGCATTAATGATATAAGATGTTTTGAAAGATGCAACAACAAAGATAACTGAGGAATTTCTAATGATTAATATTAAATGTTGTTTAAGGCATGGAGACATGAGGTGACTGTAGCTTATTGTACAGTCATGGAAGATGCTCAGCAGATAGTTCAGGTACAACTGAGATTAGTTATTTCTGGTGAGGTCCTCCAGATGGTCTAGTTTGTGGGGGATTTATTTCAGTTGCATCAACTGGAGTACTTCATGGTCTTTAAGTGAGATCTCAAATCTCTGAAGAGATATTCAAATAATAATTTACAAAGTAAATATATGAGGAACATCTATTTTTATGAACATGATGTATCATTGACTGGATAGCCCATAGAATCTATCCATTTTAACATTTAGTTTGAATAGACACTGCTGTAAATAATAAACTGAATCCAGAATTGAATAGGAGAAGGAAAATGGAATGAATTACCTAGGGACATTGTGCTGGCCTTTTACTGACCCTAAACTTCCTTTATAAAACAAAAGTGTATCTTTATAGCAACAATGTTCTTGTGATGATTCCCTGCCTTTTCAGTGTTTCAGGGAGGGATCAGAAAGAAGGGAGAGAATTTGGAACTTAATATTTAAAAAGAAAAGAATGTTAAAATAAATTAATAATAAATTAATATATTTTTTAAAATGCAGAAAAGCCTTCATATGTGACATTTTACAGCTGACCATACCTTTACAGTTGTATAAGTAACTGAAAGGTATAGAAAATCTAAGATGACCTGTCTTCAGAGATTTAAAGCTATGATTCATCTAAATAACGGTGGAAAAGATTATGGTGTGTATGATATTAGCACCAAAGAATTGTATAGAAATATCAAGAATATCATCAGGAAATTGTCTAACTAGTAAAGGAGATAGGTCAGTGATGTAGTAAAAATGAGGTCTAACAATTTTGTTTCCTTTGTTAGTATTTACATAATGCCACTTCTATAACTTGAGGAAGGATCTCAGAACATTGACTGAGTTTTCTGTGAAAAAAGTATTATATATAGCCTAGGAGGACCTATGATGACAATGAAGGTTTGGGTTGGGATGTGTTCTATTGTGAAAACTGATAAGATCATAGATCCATTGAATTAGGTATCATATATTTAAAATGAAAGAAAGAAATTGTAGGCTCTAAACTGTAATTCTATGAAATGTGAAAATATTGTAAGTTAAATAAATTTTCTCTTTTGACTGAAGAACTGTGCCTTCCTTTTATCCTTCCTAACCTTACCCACTCCCTCTGAGATAGGTTTGCACGATTGATAAGACCTGTTTTACCATATAGGACTTGGGGAAAAGAGTGAGAGTCAGCCCATGGCCACAGTAGTAATCAAGAACATTGTTGAGCTTCTACCCCAGCACTATTGGACAAGGGTAGTGATACCAGATAATTATCTCACAAGGCTATTGTGAATATTAATGAGAAGAGACTGAAAACATTTCAGGCACCTTGGAGATATGCAGGATAGAAATACAAGGAATTATTAAAATGTAGCTTAATTTATTTTTCCAAGTGTAGTTAAATTTTAATTATTTATGATAGTACTTCTGGGGCACCATGGGCAAGATTTGGTTCCTTATAAATGTGATGATTGAAATTGAGATAATTTGTACTGAAGGAAAAATGAAGAAACAGAATTGCTGAGTGATAGAGAAAGATGGCATTTATTTTCAGGCTTCTAGACTGTCCTATGTATATTTATTGTCTTCTCTTCCTGCTTCTCTTTATTCTCCTGGCCTGACCCTCCAGGCAGGGTATTTCGTTTGTATCTTGACTAGTTAGATACATCATATACTATGAGTCCCAACACAGTAGTTTCTTGGCCTTCTTGATTTTCTTCATATATGAAGCATCATCAATTGCTGTCATGTCTTTTTGTGGAAATGCTTCCACTCATTGTCTTATCCTCAAAATAACTAGTTTCCTTTCAGTTTTACCTCAATTACCATCTTCTGTGAGGTCTTTTCTGAACTTCCGGCCTATTCCTTCCCCTAAAATGACCTTCATATTTACATATATGTGTGCATATATTCAAACATGTATCTCTCTCTTGTTTTCTTTTTATCTTTTTAGATTTTATTTGAAGCAATGGCTTAAAAGTGACTTGCCCAAGGTCACACAACTAGGTAGTGTCTGAGGTCAGATTTGAACTCATGTCTTCCTGATTCCATGACTGATGCTCTATCCACTGTGCCACCTAGCTGGCCCTTATCTCTCTATTTTTCTATCTGTGTCTATCCTGCCATTGAGTCTGAAGGAGCACTGAGCCTTTTCCTCTGTCCTGTATCTGAGCCCTCTTTCATATATTGTCTCTAAGAAATAGAATGTAAGCTCTTTGAGAGCAGGAACTGTCACCATTTTCTATTTGTATGTCCAATATTTAGCAAAGTACTTGGTATAGGGTAGATTTTAAATACATGTATTTTCAGTCCTGTATGCATTTTCTATGCACACACTTTTCTACTAACATATCCACCATCTACATCTATTATACCTAGTTAGAATATAAGCTCCTTGAGGATAAAGATTGCTTGACTGTGATGCTTTATGCCCTGAAATACTTGTTGATAAAATAATATTAATCAACTGACTATCTGGGCATATTAATTCCCAGATGTGTGGTATATTTAATCATTTCCAATAATATTTATCTTTCTGTAATGTATTTGAAAATTTTATTGGTGAACATAGAGTGTGTTAATTTATCTTGGCAGTGTGGTATAGTTGAAAGAGATCTGCCTGTGGATCCAGGAGGATGTCTATTTAAATCTTGCTTCTGATAGATATGATTGTGATAGATAGATTGATTTGTGGTCAGGTTACTTCATTTTCTTTTTTTTTAAGCTTACTTATTTAAGGCAATGCAGTTAAGTGACTTGCCCAAGGTCACACAGCTAGGTAATTAAGGGTCTGAGTTCAGATTTAAACTCAGGTCCTCTGGATTCCAGGGTCAGTGCTCTATCCACTGCACCACCTAGCTGCCCCAAGTCACTTCGTTTCCAATGATTTAGGAAAATCTGTAATGTTACAAAGTGTCTCTTGCATTAGAATTTCCTAATCTAGGATTTTTAAATACCAATGAAATAATGTTCAGGTCCTTTCCTCTATCTTGTTTTCTATTATTTTGCTGAACTTTTTTTGTTAATATATCTTGTTGATTATCTTAGATATTCCAAAAAAAAAGCATCACATCTGCAATGAGAAATATTTTAGCCTCACTTTATCAATGCTTATTCTTATATTGCTTTAAAAATTAATTGTTTTATTGCTATTGCTAGGTTTTCCTAGACTGTCAAACAATAATGATGAGAGTGGGAAAGGTTCTGAAGTTTTCTCATTATACAGAGTACTGACTTTTGGGTTTAATAAATCGTTTTCCTTAAAGAAAATGTTTCTGTTCTAAAACTTTTGAAAGTCTTTTTAAAGTCTCTTCAGGGTTTTCCCTATCTCCAATTCAGTACTTGTTACTTGTTGGTTTGGGTGTTCAGAGAGGCAACTACACCTCACCCTCATATCCAGGTGCCACATGGGTCTGTACTCCTAAAACTATAGCTCATAATCCTTCCACTAGAGTGTTACTTTTAATAGTCCAGCAGAGGACATAGTGAACTCAAAGAAAATTAAAATAACATCACAAGAACTGGAGCTATAAAGCTTTTCTACCCATTAGCTTTGGGTATACTTTTCCACAGCTATGCACAGTATCAGTGGAAACAGTGGTCCTAGAGAGGCACATGTAACTCATATTTTCAGAAGTGCAGTATCCCATTGTTTTACTTCTTATGGACTTCTCATGCTATGCTCTTTCGGCATATTGGCTCCTCAGGACAGCAAACTAGTGGGGGAGACAACATGATAACAGCTATGTCCAAATACAATATATACAGGAAAAACTGAAGATAACCAGAGAAGGAAGATTAGGAAAGGATTCTTGTAGGAGGTGAGATTTTAGTTGAGACTTGAAGGAAAACAAGTAAGCTAGGAGGTGGAGATGAAGAGACATTGGGGCATGATCAGTGAAAATGTAGCATTGGGAGACAGAGTGTTAAGTGTGAGGAACAGCAAGGACACCAATGTCACTGGATTGCAGAGTATGTGAAGGGGAGTAAGTTGTAAGAAGACTCTAAAGGTAGGTGGGTGCCAAGTTATGAAAGATTTTATAAACCAAGCAGAGAGAAATATATATATATATATATATATATATATATATATATATATGCATATATATGTATATATTTGATCCAAGAGAAAATAGGGAGCCATTGGACTTTACTGACTTGTGGAATAACTGTGTGACAAGATTCAATCTGCACTTTCAAGAGATCATTTTGACAGTAGATTAGAGAATGGGTTACAGTCAGGTGAGATTTAATGCTTGAAAGCTAACTAGCAGAATATATGACAATTGTCAAGGTATATTGGGATGAGAGTTTGAACCAGGTTGATGGCAGTATCAAAGGAGAGAAGGGGACATATATGTGTAATGTTAAAAAGTTAAAATTAATGGAACTTTGCAATGCTTGATAATGGAGGAAGGGAGAGAGAGAGAGAGAGAGAGAGAGAGAGAGAGAGAGAGAGAGAGAGAGACTGACTAATAGAAGATTTTGGGGAAAAGATACTGAATCCTGCTTTGGACATGTAAATTTAAGTTATTTATAGGACATCTAGTTTGAGATGTCCAGTAGGCATTTGGAGTTATGAGAGTGGTGGTTGGTCTCAAGATGGGTTCAGACTGGAGAGAGAACTGAGAATCATTAGCAAAGAGATGATAATTGAATTTAAGGAGCCTGGTGAGCTCACTAACTGAAGCAGAAAAGAACAAGAAAAGGACCTAGAATAGAACCTTAGGGTACACATACATGATTAGTATGTGCTACCTGTATGACAGTCTCGCAAAGGAAGCTGAGAAGTTGAGGAGACGTTAGACAAGTATGGGGAGAGGCAGGAAAGAGCTATGTCGTGAAACTCAGGGAGAAGAGAGTATCAAGGAGAAGGTGATCAGTAATGTCAAAGGCTGTAGAAAGGACAAGAAGGATGAAGATTGAGAAACGGCCATTGAATTCCGCTATTATTAAGAGATCACTGGTAACTTTGGAAAGAGCAGTGTCAGTTGACTGATGAAATTGGAAGCCAGACTTCAGAGAATTAATAGGAGAGTGAAAGTAACTACATAACTATTTTAGATAGCCTTTCGAGGAGAATTTAGCCCCCAAAGGGAATAGAATATAGGGTAGTAGATAATGAGTATGGACAAATCAAATAAGGGTTTTTTGAGGATGGGGATGACATGAATATGTTTGTAGGCAGTCACGAGTCAGAGACTGAGTGAACATAAGTGAGAAAGTAGGACTGATAGAGAAGTAGGACTGATAGAGGGAGCAGTTTGAAGCAATAGAATGGAATGATATTACTTGTACATGTAGATTTTTTTACCTTGGCAAGGAGAAGTGACATATATATTCATGGGGGGCAGGGTGGATGAAGGAGGAGATAGGTAGATGAGGCTCTCTAGGTCTTTTCCTTTCCTTTTCCTTTTCCTGGATTACCCAGGGTTCACTTCCTTTTAATTCTCAAAGGTCCCACTTTCTCATAATTTGACTGAGTATATTTTCTTCTGGCTACTATGTCACCTACTAGTTGAGAAGCTCCCTTGAGATGCTATGTTAGAGTACAGGAAGAATAAATCTTATCTAATTTCAAGGATCCTAGTATTTCCCTTTCATGAACTGAAATTTCATGTCATCCATAGTTATTTCTCATCAACACTGCAATATTTTCTACTCCAGAATTGCCCCTATTCTTCTTTTTCTTTTTCTTTTTTTTTAGGATTTTTACAAGGCAGTGGGTTTAAGTGGCTTGCCCAAGGTCACACAACTAGGTCATTATTAAGTGTCTGAGGTCGGATTTGAACTCAGGTACTCCTGAATCCAGGGCCGGTGCTCTATCACTGCACCACCTAGCTGTCCAGCCCCTATTCTTCCTTAAGAGTCTAGCCCACTTTTTAAAGGCTTTGAGAGGCCCTTAATTTGACCAGTCTTAGTCAGCCAAAGACTACCACAAAGGGTAACACATTATAGATTCTTCTTTGTACTTGGTTTAAAACCATAATACCTTTTTTTGTCTCCATTATCCGTTCCTCCATTATCCAATTCCCGTTCCTGGGAATTGAGGGAAAAAAATCAAATGATTAGTACCGTTCTGCTCACACTACACAAACTATATGATTTTCATTATTTTATTTTTAATGAGTAAGATATTAATCTCTTTTCCGAAAATTGAATCATCTTTACTTTCCTAGTTAATTCACTTGGTACAATTTAATCATAAAAATAATTTTAATTTGTTGTGTGCTTACTTGCCATTTTTATTTAATTTTAGCAACTATATTTCTGTTTAGATATTTGTTAATGATATTCATATTTTGTTCTTTCTTTTACATGTTCTGTGGTTTGAGGATAAGAACCTCCTTTATCTGAGAGAGAAATGGCTAGAGAGCTGTCTTTCTCTTTTTTTGGAAACAAACTAACATTGGAATTGTTTATTCTTTGAATATTCTATAGAATTTCATCATGAATTAATTAGTATATAATTTCTTTTTAACATGGCAAATTGTGAATGGTCTATACAGTCGTTTTCATGATATTGTATTATTTTGATTTTCTATTTCTTGCTTTGTCAGTTTGAGTGTTTTATATTAATCTGTCACTTTTACATACTCAGATTTATTGTCATATGACCAGTCATGGTATTGCTTAGGAAATTTTAATTTTTTTGACTTTAATAATTTGTTTGATCTCTCCCTTATTTTTGTTTAATTTAGTTAATGATCTGTTGATTTCTTTGGTGCTTTTTAAAATATCAGGTCTTTGATTAGTCATATTTTCTTTGATTTTCAATGCTGATAATTTCTCCTTTGATCTTATTAACTATCTCATCTCTACTTATTTTAGACTTCTTAATTTTTTGTGCTATAGGTCCCAACTCATTTATCTTCTCTTTTATTTTTGATAATCTTTAATTATGTTGTTTCAGACAGAAAATTTGTCTCTAAGAACTTTTTCACTACATTGTACAAATTTTGGTATTATTAGTATCATTATCATCATTAGCTTTAATAGATTTTTATTTTTATATATAAATTATATATATTTTATATATAAAATAGTTTTTTGTTTCTATAAATTAATGAACAATATTGGACACATGGAAAACTTCATATGCCTTCGTGTTTTATATTTTAGGATTTGATGATTCTTGAAATAATAGATTTTTTGTTTTGTGTTTCACACATGCAGTTAATTCTCACCTCTACCTTCTTCTTCACTCCCCATGTATTTTCAGGGATGCTTTTTTCTTTGGCAGGTATAATAAAATATGCCTTCCTTAGTCATATTTTACCAGTGCCCATATTTTTCTCTTTTATACCAGGTTTTTTTCCCCACCCTGGGCAATTCATCAAGATGAGGTCTCAAGATGAGAAGAGTAGTAAGTAGCAGAGCATTTGAACTCAGGTCCTCTAACTCAAAACCATCATACTTTCCACTTTCTTCCTGTATGACTTTTGGTGTCCCTCTTCTCTAGTAAATGAGTGCCCTGTGTCCTGAACTTGGAATCAGGAAGACCTAAATTCAAATCCAGTTTCTGATACTAGCTGTGTAACTGTGAATAGTGATTTTCATTTCTACCTCAGTTACTTCATCTCTTATACTGAGATAATAATAACACTTATTTCCCAGAGTTTTTATGAAGTTATTAAGCAATTTGAAAATCTTCATGTGCTATATTTTTAAATTATTATTATAAGTGGTAGTAGTACTAGTACTTGTAATATTATTATTATGATTATTATATAACATATGTAACTAGTAATCTTTGGCCCTATTTGATTATCTCCATTGAGAGGAACAGTACCTTACATGGTGACCTTTTCATTTCTAGACAGTTGCAATTGGTAAAAAATTTCTTTTATAACGGATCAACTTCTATCCACTATTTCTAGTTCTGTCTTCTGAAGTCACCCAGTACTCTAGTCCCTCTTTCCCATGAAATACTTTGAATAGGTCAGTACAGTTGTGTTCTCATCGATGTGAGTATTCTTTCCATAAATACAAATTACAATCCATCCTCACTTTGCCCTAAACAAATCTTGGCCATGCTCCTTCCACAAATGTTCCTCAAAATGTGTATCCAGTGCACTATTTATAGTCCTCTTGATATTTTAATATTCCATGGATAGCAGCCTGAAACTCTTACTGTCCATCCCTTATACTCACTATGTGACTCATTTTATAATTTTATGTGTCCTCAACAATATCTTCTATATCAGTTTGAATAAAAGTTTTTGAAGGGTATTTCACACTGGTAGATTCAGTTAATGTTACTACCAATATGGTCTACTGCCCTGATAACTTATTAGTTGAGAAAACTTTGCGTGAAAGAATCAGTGATTATGGTTTAGACTTGTGTTTTTATGTGTGTGGGGAGAGCATTGTGCTTTTGTCTGTTCTGCCTTTTCAGTAAATATCATTTCATAATAGCTAGTTGATATTTATCTGGTTAACTGATGAGATGTCATTTTTCAGTCATGTCTTATTCTTTGTGACCACATTTGGCAGAGGTACCAGAGTGGTTTTTCCAGCTCATCTTACAGAGGAGGAAACTGAACACACAGGGTGAAATCACTTGCCCAGGGTCACACGGGTAGTAAATATCTGAGGTCAGATTTAAACTCAGGAAGAGTTTTCCTGATTCCAGGCCTAATGCTCTTTCCACTTCGCCATCCAGTGGCCCCTGGGAGATATCAATTTCTTAAATGATATTGAGAACATACTAGATGGGGGCTTCCTCTAATGACTTCATGATAGAGGTTGCTTCTGGGGAACAAATTAGCCTTTGGGAGTTGCCAAATAAATACAGTTGGGGTGCAATAAAGTCATTGCTGATAATGTCAAGTAGCCTACTTTCTCTCCACTCTTCAATTTACTTCTAGTTTTCTTGTTTCCTTTTGATAATAATAATGTTTGTCCTTCATTTTTAAAGAGAACCATAACATCAGGGAGGTGATACCATGACAAGCACATGAACTGGATTTGAGTGGGGGGTGGGCTGTGTTAAATCACCAGCCTCACTTTCTCCTCCAGAGCCATCTGCGTCCAGTGGCCAGTGGGCAGATATGAATCAGGATGACTGGAGATGGCTCTGGATGTGGGAAAATCAGGGTGAAGTGACTTGCCCAAGGTCACACAGCCAGTAAGTGGGAAGTGTCTGAGGCTGGATTTGAACTCCTATCCTCCTGACTCCATGGCCAGTGCTCTATCTACCGTACCACCTAGGTGCCTATTTCCAAATTTATAGCTAACTAGGATTATCAGGAGAATACTGGTGGTATGCTGTCAGCTAGAAGATGGGAATCTCATCTTTATCCTTTCTTTTCTTTTTCACTTTTAATTTGGTGTTAATTTTGCCCTTACTCTTAATGCTTTTACTATATTAATAACCATTGATTTCTTATCTGATGAGATAAAATCAATTTTATTTTTAACCACTGTTCAATGATTATATCACTAACAATATAGAATCTTGAGGCTTATGAGAAACCTACAAGCCTTTGATGTTTCCTCAATCATGAATATTATTTTCCAAAATATTTTATTAGTCTTCCCCTATGCCAACCTTTGCATTCAGGATGCTGAGTTTCAACATATATATTGACTTGGATCAAAGTACCTGTCAAATCATGTATATTTGTTTTCTGTTCCTTCATCCTGTGTTGAGATTTTATTCTCTCTTCTATGTCATGTTTTGTTAGGCAATGCTGGTAGGGCATCACTAGTAGCATTTTCACTTTGGCAGAATTTAAGAGAGTTTTTTTCCTCTGGCCTTTCAGACCCAGAGTCACCTCTTATTCTCCAATGAAAGACCTGAGCTGCATTTTTTTCTTTTAAATAAATTATGACCTCCCTTATGTGACAACTATGTTATTTTCTCTACGTTTAACATTCCATGTTCCTTCATTCTGACCTTGTTGTTAATTCCTGTCTCCTCTCAGTGACTTTCCTCTGCATGTGCCCACATTGTCGACATCGATCTTAAGTGACATCACATAGTGCACTAGACATATGATCAGAAATGCCTGAGTTCAAATCCTGCTTTAGAAATTCACTGACTATGTCATTTTGAATGGATTACTTAACCTCTCTCAACTTCTTTTTCCCCATTTGTAAAAAGACATTAATAGCATTTACTTCACAGGATTATTGTGAGGATCAAATGAGACATAATCTTCAAAACACTTTGCAAATCTTTCAATTCTATATAAATGCTAACTATTAAATATTATTGTTATCAAAGAAAGACTCAGTACAAAATGTTGAATTTTCTTGGTGGTTTGATGGAGGAATGGACCAACAAATAGGGATGAAATATTAATTTAATCAATCTGAGCTTCCATTAATGGTTAATCAGTATAGTCAGTATATTTTATCTTCCTGACTATTTATCCCATATGTATTCTGTACCATTATATTTTTGTCCTTGCTTATACTCAATTTAGTATTGAATTATCTTCTTTTTGTGTTTCCTCTGTTCTGCCTAGAAAACTGTAAGATTCTTGAGGATAAGGAATGTGGAATGTATTTGTTTTTCTATAACCCACAGAGAATACTGTCATACTTATAATGCTCTTACTTGTTAAATTGAATGGACTAGAGATTTTGCCTTCATATCACCTTACTCCATAGCTTAAAACTTTGAGTCAGGGATGTAAAATATGATCTTCCCATAAATGAATCCCACTGCCATTGCCTATCCAAAAGTTTCAATATTATAAGTTTCTTTTTCCAGGCAGAATTAAGACTTGTTTTCCATTGAGAACATTGTCTTGTCTACCAAATAGAAACCTATTTCTGCCTCAAATTAGAACACAAGAGTCTCAAAGAACTTCAAGTGCTGCAATGAGTGTTTTAACACGGCTGACATCTGGACAACAAGCTCTTTCCTGGTATTGCCAGCCCCCCTGGGGTAAGGAGTGTGTCATCTCTGTGAGATACAGCAATAACAGTCCTTCCGGACTGAATGGTGTTCCAAGTACCTTGTGCATGCTCAGTAAAGGCTGGTGAATTGAAGAGATGCAAGTTGGAGAGGATTAAGGAAGTAGCAGAATCTCTTGGGTTTGTTAGAAATTGGTTACCTAACTCTTTGAAGGAGTTTGTTTATTTAAAATAAAGTTAGAGATTTCCTGAACTCTCAGCCAACTACTCAGTAAAGTTCCTCTACCACGACTCCATCACATCTTCAAAGTTCCAATTCTTTGAGTATTTTTTCTTTTCTTATGTAGTGGGAGGCAATTTTAGGGCTTATAGATCTACTGCTCAGTTTTCTCAGAGAATATGGCTTGTCTTGATGCTTTTTCTTTCCCCTTCGTTTTCTTTTATCAGAGCTATATACTCTCAAAGGTGGGATCTCATTGACTATTATAAACAACATACACAGGGATGGCTAGGTGGTGTAGTGGATAAAGCACAGGCCCTGTAGTCAGGAGTACCCGAGTTCAAATCCTGTCTCAGACACTTAATAATTACCTAGCTGTGTGGCCTTGGGCAAGCCACTTAACCCCATTTGCCTTGCAAAAACCTAAAAAAAAAAACAACATACATGACCTCCAGTGAGGATGAGCTCACTATTACTATGCCATTTCACTTTGAAATAGCTCTAATTGGCAGGACATTTGTCAGTCACCTAAGCCCAAATTTACCTGTGCATTTGTCCTAGTTTTGCCCTGTGGGACCAAGTAGAATAAATTGAATTCCTCTTTTTACATTAAAACCATCCAAATTTTTGAAGACAGTAATCATCACTGCTGTCTCCCCCCATCTTTTCTCTTCAGACTGTTCCTTTAGCAATTTCCCATCCACTCATCACTCTGATAACTCTCTTCTTGATGCCCTACATTTTGTTCATAACCATCCTAGAAGAGATCCTCATAGCAATTTATCTCCCCTCATAAATCACCAGCATATTTACATATTATTGACAAAAGCCAGCTGAAAGGGATAGAGAAATTCCAATGAAACTAACTGTAGATAGTAGTAAATATTTGGGAGTCTACCTGCCAAGATAGACACAGGGCCTATATGAACACAATTGCAAAACACTTATCACATAAATAAAGACATCTAAACTGTTGGAGAAATAGTAGTTACTCATAGGTAGGCCAAGTCTTTATAATAAAAGTGACAATATCTTCTAAATTAATTTACTTATTCAGTGCCATGCTAATCAAACTACCAAAGGTTATTCTATAAAGCTAGAAAAATAATAACATCTGAAGCAGCAAAAACTTAAGATTATCGAGGAAACCAATTTAAAAAAAATATGAAAGAAGGTAGTCTAGCAGTGTCAAATCTCATGTTCTGCTATAAAATCATCAAAACAATATGGCTTTAGATAAGAAATAGAGTTGTCAATGGAACAGATTAAGTATGCAGTATTTCAACATAAATAACCACAGTAAATTATTGTTTGATCAATCCAAATATCCAAGTGCTATTGAGGCAAGAACTCACTATTTGACAGACGATGCTGGGAAAATAGTAAAACAGTCTGGCAGAAAATGGGCATCAACCAATTTCTCACAATGTAGAGGAGAAACTTAAAATGGATATATGAACACAATTGGAATGGAAGAAAAGATTCATAAGTTTCTCTGATAAAAGTCTCATTTCTCAAGTATATAAGAATAAGAGCCATTCCTCAACTGATAAATGGTTGAAGGATATGAATGGGCAGTTTTTAGAGGAAGACATCAAAGCTATCAATACTCATATGAAAAAATGCTCAAAATCACTTTCTTTTTTTTAGTTTTTTTTTCAAGGCAATGGGGTTGAGTGACTTGCCCAAGGCCAGACAGCCAGATTTTTATTGTCTGAGGCCATATTTGAACTCAAGTACTCCTGACTCCAGGACCAGTGCTCTGTCTACTGCACCACCTAGCCACCCCCTCAAAAAATCACTTTCAATTTAAGAATGTAAATTGTTGTTTTTTCCTTAATTTTCTATTGTTTTTTCTTTATTTTTTTGTTTTCTGGATTTTTATGAGGTATTTGGATTTAATAGACATGCTCAGGGTCATAGAGCTATTAAGTGTCAAGTGTTTGAGGCTGGATTTGCATTCAAGTACTACTGACTCCAGGATCAGTGATCTATCCAATGTGCCTCCTAGTTTCCCTGTTCTTCATTTTCAGAGGACTAATGACATCATGGGATGATGGGTGGCATATGAATTGTATTTAGGTGAAGCAGAGTTGTGTGTAGTCTTCAACTTGACTCACTCTTCCCATGTCATTGAAATACAGTGACAAGAGGAAAGTCAAGACAACTAGCAATGGCCCACAATGTATTGGATGACCTAGTATTGATGCCCAGTCAAGCTCTAAGCACTTCACAATGCTTAGTCACATTGCCTCAGTCACCTTCATGGAGCTGGAAAAAAAAGTTTTCATTCATCCATTCTGCCAGAGAAGATCTTCACATGTTTGGGTTAGACATATCCCTAATTTACTGACAGACTTCAGGTCTTTTAGTGACCCTCAAGCTAGTTTATGTCTGCTGAAACTATTTACTAGGGTGTGGCCACCATGCAAACTGCAACTTCTTGGAGCCAAAGGTGCTAGTTGTAAATCACAGGTAGAGGAGCAACCTTAAAAGAACTCAACAAGACCTCACAACAGAGGTACTAGTCCTCCCTGGACTCATCACGCACACTCAGCTTTATGTACCTTCACTTGGTAACAGTGTCTTCTCAATAACTAGGTAAATTTGTTTCAGTCTAGGCTAGTCAAACTAGATCTGTCAAGAGGTAGTTAAATTTCATTTGTGGTTTTAAAAAAACCAATAATGGACCTGATTAAATGCTATAAAAGAGTTAAATGCTTAATGTTTAAGTCTATATGGATTTATAATCCTTTCATATTATCTCTTTTAAACAGTAGTGGAACTACATGCTTGATGGCATGTGCACTGTGATCATTTACAACATGAAAATGTCTATTTGTAAAAATATTCTAAACACAGTAGTGAAGATCTGTAGATTGTTTTAAACTTTCTCAAACCAAGAGGTTGTAAGTGTTTCAAAGTAACAGAAAATTAATTCACAGAATATATTAGATAGAGAGCAAATGATATAAAAGCTGATTTTGTGAGATAGATGATTGTTCTTATAATTTTAAATGTCCAACTCTTGTGATCATCCAGTTATACTTTATTCCTTATTTAAATTCTCTCTGAAATTAATATTTTCTACTAAGAAATTGTTTAGTTTTTTAGTTTTTAGGGTTTTTTTGCAAGGCAATGGAGTTAAATGATTTGCCCAAGGCCACACAGCTAGGTGATTATCAAGTGTCTGAGGCTGGATTTGAACTCAGGTACTTCTGACTAGAGGGCTGGTGATTTATCCACTGTGCCACCTAGCCGCCCCGAAACTGTTTAGTTTTTTCACTAGCTGAACCAGCTGAACTTGAAATATTCCCACTGAGGGAATCAGGGAGGTTAGCATTGATTAGATACCAAAAGCACATTAAGATATAGGCACACTTCCTTTATCATCATGGTAAATGGAGACATAGCTTGTTGCCTTATATATACTATTTAATTCAGCAGCAAATATATTCTTATGGTTGTCAGATAGTGAAGCAACATTTTCCTTAAACATTTTGAATAGCTCCATAGTGATAAGTTCTTTCAGAAGATCAAATTTACTCTGCTTTGCTCCCTCAGAGTACTCAGAAATGCTGAACACCTAGTTGAAACATAGACTTGGGTATGGAGCTACAGAATTTGAATGAACAACTTCAGGTGTATCACCTCCCAGGGCAGAGAGGAGCATTTTTGCTTGCAGTTTTAGAGGAGCAGGGGACTAGTTTACAGTTCAAGGTCTTGAGAGGAATACTAGCATTTGAGGATGGAGGGAGCAGGGATTCTTCCTAGTAATGATCAAGGTTTCAAACCAAGAGAACAGGGATCATGCCTCTCTCTAGATACTGCCTTGGAAGTATAGAAAACTTGCAGAACTCCAGAACTAGCTTTGAAAATAGCAGAACAAAATACCCTAAAGAAAGAACAAAATCAAGAAGTGCAGTGGCCAAATGAGCAAACAATACAAAAGAGCCAGTCTAAACAAAGCAATCATGTGATGCAAATTCAGAAAAAAAAAAGTATGAAAATGGCTATAGGCAAAGCCTCAGAGAAAAATTCAAATTGGACACGAGCCCAAAAGAATTCTTGGAAAAGCTAAAAAAAAAAGACATGAAGGATAAAAGAAAAAATGGAAAAAAGAAATGCAGTGACATAAAAATTTTTAAGAGACAATTAATAAGGAAGCTAGGTGGTGCAGTGGATAGAGTACTGTCCCTGGAGTCAGGAGAACCTGAGTTCAAATCCGACCTCAGACACTTAATAATTACCTAGCTTTGTGGCCTTGGGCAAGCCACTTAACCCCATTGCCTAGCAAAAAACCGAGAGAGAGACAGAGAGAGAGAGAGAGAGAGAGAGAGAGAGAGAGAGAGAGAGAGATAATTAATAGCTTTGTAAAAGAGGTACAAAGATTTACTGAAGAAAATAATTCCTTAAAATTAGAATTCAGCAAGTGGAAGCTAATGACTTCATGAGAAATCAGGAAATAACCAACAGTCAGAAGAATGAAAAAAATAGGAAAAATTATGAAATAACTCATCAGAAAATCAACTGACCTGGAAAATAGACAAAGGAAGTATTATTTAAGAATTATTAAACTACCTGAGAGCCATAAGTCTAGATATTATATTTCAAGAAATTATCAAAGAAAACCTTCCTGATATCTTAAAACAAAGAAACTAGAATAGAAATTGAAATAATTCATTTACCAACCTTGTGAAAGAGATCCCCAAATCAAAATTTACAGGAGTATTATAGCCAAATTTCAGAACTCTCAGGTCAAGGAGAAATTATAGCAACCAGCCAGAAAGAAATGAATTAAATATTATGATGTTATTTTCAGGCACAAAATTTAGTGATTTCATCAGTAAAAGGGAAGAGGTCTTGGAATAGGATATTCCAGAATTCAGATACTCAAATTACATCAAAGAATCATATACCCAGAAAAACTCAGTGTAATCTTTTTTTTTTTTTTTGGCAGGGTGGATATTTGATGAAATAGAGTACTTGATTCAAGCATTCCTGATGAAAAGATCAGTGCTGATTAGAAAATTTGACATGTGGGGGCAGCTTGGTGGCACAATGGATAGAGCACTGTCCCTGGAGCCAGGAGGACCTGAGTTCAAATGTGGACTCAGAAACGTAATAATTGCCTAGCTGTGTGACCTTGGGCAAGTCCCTTAACCCTCCTGCGTTAGAGAAACCAAAAAAGAAAGAAAGAAAGAAAATTTGACATTCAAACAAAAGACTCGGGGAAAAGCATAAAAACAGAAATGTGAAAGAGTAATCATAATTTTATTGAAGTTTAAACTTTTTAAAAAATTTAAAAAAATTATTTATTTTTGAATTTTACAATTTTCCCTCTAATCTAGCTTCCCTCTGCCCAACCCCCACAGAAGGCATTCTGTTAGTCTTTACATTTTTTCCATGCTATACATTGATCCAAATTGAATGTGTTGAGAGATAAATCATATCCTTAAGGAAAAAAATAAAATATAAGTGATATCAAAATTAAATAAGATAAATTTGTTTTATAATTAGAGGTAATAGTCTTTGGTCATTGTTCAAAGAGTAATAATAATTAACTTAATCAGATTAAACTGTTTACAAGCTGTATGGGAAGATATTACATGTAATTCTGAGAACTTTATCTTTATTATGGCAGGTAAATGGAGTTTACATAAACAGAAGCAAAGAGGAGGAACAGTAAAAAGAGAAAGAAGAAAAGAGAATAAAATAGAATGGAGGGACATTCAATTAAAATGAAGTATTTTAACTGTGAAAATGAATCACTAAATTCATCCATATAATATTAGCAAATAACAGAATGGATTAGAAATCAGAATCCAACAATACAAATATACTTGAAACATAAAATCATGTAGAGCTAAAATCAGCTGCTAGAGCAGATCCATTATGCTTCAGCTGAAGCAAAAAATCAAGAGTAGGGATCATGATCTCAGACAAAGCAAAATCCCAAATAGATTTAATTAAAAGAGATAATCAAGAATACTACATTTTCCTAAAATGTATACTAAACACTGGAGTAATATCAATTGTATGATGATGATGGTGTTTGTTATTCATTCTCGAGGAAGACCACAACATCAGGGAGGTGATGCCATGACAAGCACATGAATTGGATTTGAGTGAGGAATGGCTGTGCTACATCACCAGCCTCACTTTCTCCTCCAAAGCCATCTGGGTCCAGTGGCCAGATAAGAATCAGGCTGACTGGAGATGGCTCTGGATGCCAGATAATCAGGATGAAGTGACTTGTCCAAAGTCACACAACTAGTGAGAGTCAAGTATGAGGTTAGATTCAAACTCCTGTCCTCCTGAAAAGACTAGTTCTCCCTCCACTGCACTTAGTTGCCATCAATAATACATGTGTTATTTATTTATTTATTTACTGATTTGTTTGTTTGTTTGCTTGTTTGTTTGTTTTTAGGTTTTTTGAAAGGCAATGGGGTTAAGTGGCTTGCCCAAGGCCACACAGCTAGGTAATTATTAAGTGTCTGAGGCTGGTTTTGAACTCAGGTACTCCTGACACCAGGGCAAGTGCTCTATTCCCTGTACCACCTAGCTGCCCCATACCTGTTTTTGTATAGCAAATATCAGTGCATCCAAATTCTTCAAGACACAAACAAAATCATTATAGTCAAAATTTGAAGGAAAACAAGAACCTGGGAGAAAAACAATTAGCAAGCTTCTCAAAATATGGAGAACTGAGCCAAATTTATAAAAATAATATAAATTATTCTAAATATAACAATCTTTTTTTCAATCGGTAAGTGATTAAAGGCTATAACAGTTTTCAGAAGAAGAAATAAAAAATTTTAATGGTCATATAGAAGAAATGCTCTAGGTCTCTGTTGATTAGAGGAATGAAAATTAAAATTACTGAGGTACCACTTCATACCTGTCAGATGAGTCAATATGACAGAAAAGAAAAATGAAAAATGCTAGAAGGGATATGAAAAAATAGATACACTAATGCACTGTTGGTGAAATTGTAAACTGATCCAACCATTCTGACAAACAATTCAGAATTATGCCCAAAGGGCTCTAAAAGTATTCATCTAGATTCTTTGATCTATAAATGCTACTGTTAAATCTACATCCATAAAAAGACCAAAGAACATAGAAGATGACCCACATTTTTAAAAATAATTAGTGTTAAAAGTAAATAAAATTGTATTTTATGTAATTTTATTTATTAACAATATAACAAATAATACAAAAGCATAGATAAATATTTCTGCAGCTCAAGTCTTGTCAGCCATCAACAAAACAGTATCTGGTTTCTCCTCATTTCTGGAAACAGTCCCAGCTCCAGGTAATCTTCTCAAGATAGCAATTAACATCTTTTTTGTTTTATTTTGTTTTATTTTTTAATTGATCATTTTAAAAAAGTAAATACATTTTAATACATTTATTTATTTTTCCAGCTACTTGTAAAGGTAATTTTCAACAATGATTTTTGTAAGGTTTTGAGTTCCACATTTTTTTTCTCCCTTCCTCCTTTCCCTCCATCTTCTTGACAAAGAGCAATCTAATATAGGTTATATTTGTAGTATATAAATTTTTAAAGATTAATAGAACAAAACAGACCCTATAAGTGAATGGATAATGCTATAAAGAGAAGGATTAAAAAATTAGGGGAAGCAGAAACTTCATTTCAGTGGTGGGAAAGGGTATGACTGAAGAATTAATAGAAATATATTCTATGAAGTATACAAGAACCTTTCAATGAATATTACTTTGTAAATTTACCACATATCCTGCCACAGGAGAAGGGGAATCCTGAGGGGGAGTTGATGCCTGGAAAAGTGGGAAGGCAAGAACTCAGAGAAGAGATTTTGAGGAAAAGAGAGGAAGACAAGAAGGAAGGAAAGGAGGAAGAAAAATCTTCCCCATAATTCAAACTGTTCAAAAGTAGAAGGAACGACTTTGAAAGGTGTTGAGAAAACTCTTGTTAGGGAGTTTAAAGCAAAAGTAGAATACTCTCATGTCCTGTATGTCATATTAGGGATTTCTTTCTTATATAAGTTGTGGTAGGTAAGTACTGAAGGCCCTTCTACTTTTTCAATTCTGTGATTCCAAGATTTTAGTTTCCCTGTCGATAAAATGGGACTAAAAACAAAACAAAACAAAAAAACAACCACTTGAACCATCATCCTCCTCTCGCTGTTACAGTTGGGAAAGCATTTTGTAAATTGTTAAGTGGTCTGCACATCTAAGTCTTTTGCTATGCCAAGATACATTCGTAGAATTACAAACTTGGAATGTACAGAGAGTGAAGTAACAAGTGATTTTATTTCTAGGATATGCTGGACTATACATATAGATTTACCAGACATGGGTAAAGTCTGTGTTGTAGGAGGAAATTAGGATGTCACCTCCAAGTAGCCAAGAAAGATGAGTTAATGAAATGGGGTGTGTGTGTGTGTGCAGTGTTTATATATATATATATATGTTTATATAGCTGTATATAGTTTATATAGCTTTTAATTGTTTTCCCACACATTATTTTAGAAACCTAATATTATTTATTAATGTACTTTTGGTAATAACAGAAACAACCTTCCATGTCTACATAGCAACCTTCAAGGACTTCAGAGCAGTTTGAAAGAGCTGGTACTATTGTTGTTTAAAGATGTGATATTTGTGACCTAAATATGACTGTAGTTGGGAGTGGGTGTGTTTAGACACATGATAAAATACCAGCAAATATCTTCATGCCCAGGATCCAGAGCCCCACCGATCTAGAGCCATCTTCCCACTTCCCAGACTCCAGTCATATGCAGCTAGATCAGGGGAGGAAATCAATTCGATAGCTTTCCCCCTTCAGACTACTCCTAAACACTTACTTTCTTTCAAACCACCCCCCTCCATAAAATGTAACCCTGGAGCTCGGTTTAGTATGACCAAAGAAGGGTGCATCTTTGGTCACCAATCGTTAAAGTCCATTAATATCACTCCTTGCAAATTATGAGGACAGCGAAGGAGGGATCAGTTCGAAGTTGGCTTTTTTAGCCAAGAAGGTAAGGATTAAAAAATTTTTTCTGTATGTTAGGATTGTTTTAACAAGCAGCCTTTTGCAAAGTCTGTACGTTTATAATTCTGGTGTTAATTTAAAAAAAAGATTAAGTTAAATTTTAGGAATTTTTCTGCATCTTATTTTATAACGTATTTTATGGATAACTCTTCAACATGTTTGCATTAAAAATAAATTCCCTGGAGGCATACCTCAATGAAAAATGCTAGCCACATGTTTGTGGCATGATAAAAATGCCAAAAAAGTATACATTTACTGAATGTTATCCCCCAAATTCAAAATAAACAGCCCAATGTCTCTTCTGCCTTCAGAGTGGCTCATTGATTTATTTTACTCAGGGAAGAAGCAGATCAGCATTTATTAAATGCCTATGATGTGCCAGTTCCTATGCTAAGCCTTTTAGAAGTTAATATCTCATTTACTCTTGTTTGAAGTTCTCTTTCTATTCTGTCTCTTCTCCAAGCCTTTGTGCATCTGGGCTCTCATTTGACTCCTTCCTTACCTCTATCTCTTAGAATCTCTTGGTCTCTTCAATATCCATTTAAAATGCCCCTTTACTACATGAGGCTTTTCTTGCTTTTCCCTACTGCTCCCATAGTTATTCATTGTCTCACCTGCAAACCTTTGTCATTATTATTTACCTGAATGCTTGGAATGAATTATTAAGTTTCCAAGAAAGATTTGTCCACATATATCTCATATGTTTCTAGTATTTACAATAATGTCATTGCCATTTTTTCATATGATTCTGATGTTTGAGTACAAGCCCTACAATATTGCAAACTGCAGAATTTTACATGAGCATCATTCAGAAGGGTACTGGAGGGCATGTATGGTAGTTAGGAGCAGGATTTAATGCCTCACAAATAAGGTGATATGAAGGAGAAGTGGAAGAAAGGATATCATCAAAGAAGTGCATAAGCAAGAAAGATGACGGGCTTGCTAAGTGTCAAAAGTGAGGGATGAATGCATGAATGTAAAATATTTTGTAAGCATCTACTTTGTGGTCTTAGGTATACACTTGCAAACAGGAGACAATCACTGTCTCATGTTCAAGGAGCTTGTTTTGTTGTTTAGGCATTTTCACTTGTGTTCAGCTCTTCATGGGTCCATTTGGGGTCTTCTTGGCAAAGATCCTGAAGTGGTTGGCCACTTCTTTCTCCAGCTCAATTTACAGATGAGGAAACTGACACAGACAGACTAAAGTCACTTGCCCAAGTTCACACAGCTAGTTAATCTCCAAAGCTGGATTTGAATTTAGGTCTTCTTGCCTCCAGGCTGTGTACTCTACACACTGTGCCACCTAGCTGACATTGTAGCTATTAGAAAAGACAATACACACAAGTAGCTAGAAAAGGAAGTTATGTTTTGGGGAATCACAGGAAAGTAGGTAGTTACAGCCTTTTCAATAACAATTTGGATTTATTTAGTGACTGTCCTTAGAGTAAGAGGTATTAATGAGATCATAGGTCCATCAATGATCTATAAAACATTTTTTATCTTCTTTTCAGCACAAAATTAGACTTTCTCTTCCAATATTTTAGGCTGTCATTTCATCCATGCAAATGAAGCAAACACCTAAGGAGATATATATATATATATATATATTTTTTTTTATTATATATTTTTCTTTTTTGTTTTTTGCAAGGCAATGGGGTTAAGTGACTTGCCCAAAGCCACACAGCTAGGTAATTATTGAGTGTCTGAGCTCTGATTTGAACTCAGATACTCCTGACTCCAGGGCAGGTGCTCTATCCACTACGCCATCTAGCTGCCACTGTATTTTTCAATATATGTATTTTAACTTTGAACATGAATTGAATAGTTTAGCAATAAAAGAAATCATCTCAACCTATCCTTTAAATAATATATATAAAAATAATTTCACAAGTTCACTTTGAAGGAGAGTCATTTGTAAAAATTTTAAACTTGAATTGTTTATCTGATCTTTTAAAAATTGTAGATGAAGTTGCTTTCCCTTAGGGGCAATCAACTCAGTCTCTTAAGTCTTTAAGTAAGCAGAGGTAATAGAGGCAATAGACTTTCCTTAGGACAAAAGGAAGAAGAGATAATATTCCCTTTCCCCTCTCCCTGGTCCTCTGTCCTCCTTCCTCTCCCACTTCTTCAAGGCTGCATTACCATACCGTGTCTTGGCACCTTTCCACAAGGTTCCCAGCTGTCTAGAGCAGCTGGGTTTGCTTTAAGTATCTAAAACTTTAACTTGCAGAAGTGGAGCAAAGTGGAGGCCTGCATCTGGAGCATTCCAGGGATTAATTTGAGAGCATCCACAACTACCTATGGAGTTGAAAAAATCTGATTTCATTTCTGAAGCTTTATTTTCTTCATGGAGCACAGGAAACCATTCCCCGTAAACTCTCCTCTCTTTGACAGTCCGATATGTTTCAGCCATGATTCTAGATTGAATTCTTTTTTTTTTATTTTCTCAGGTGAATTAGGTGCCTGATTGACAACAGGGGAAACTGAAGTGTTCTGTCCCTCTCACATATCACAAATTCTTCTATAGAATCTTTCCAACAGGATCTTTTTTTTTCCCTAGTCAATATCTGTTTTTTTTTTTCTAAATTAAAGGTAATAGTTCTTGAACTTTGTTCAAACTCCATGGCTCTTTCTCTGGATACAGACAGTATTCTCCATTGCAGACAGAACCCAAATTGTCACTGATTGTTACACTGATAGAATGAGCAAGTTCTTCAAGGTTGATTATCACCCTCATGTTGCTGTTAGGGTCTACAGTGTTTTTCTGGTTCTGCTCATCTCACTCAACATCAGTTCATGCAAATCCCTCCAGGCTTCCCTGAATTCCCATCCCTCCTGGTTTCTAATAGAACAATAGTGTTCCATGATGTACATAGACCACAATTTGCTTAGCCATTCCCCAATTGAAGGACATTTACTTGATTTCCAATTCTTTGCCACCACAAACAGGGCTGCTATGAATATTTTTGTACAAGTGATGTTTTTACCCTTTTTCATCATCTCTTCAGGGTATAGACCCAGTAGAGGTATTGGTGGATCAAAGGGTATGCTCATTTTTGTTGCCCTTTGGGCGTATCCAAGAGGATCTTTTAACAAAACTGAAGAGATCTATTCTAGTTGTGGTGTGCCTTTTTTATTCACTCTTCCTTTCTTGTCACTAGCTTCTTTTTTGCAAATTCTGAATAGATTTCTAGTTCTTACCAATTTACTACATAGCTGTATAAAGTACTATATAGGTACTATTGTGAAGTGTGGAACAGCTGGAAATTTGACTGTTTTTATCAAATAATTAAGAATTAACCCTATGAAACCATTTTCACTTTGTCTATAGTCATGGAGACTAATACATTCCATGTCATCAGCTCATTTTCAAATCATAGGACTCAAACCAATGGAGGACATGCCTGTGCTATTAATAGCACTAGAGGAGTGAATAACCTTAACATTTCATGTTGTTATTTTTCACTCTTTTATAGTTGATCCCAAGCAAAAGGGTCTGATTTTAGAGACCTCAAGCAGTCATTAACTGGGTTCACACATTTCAGTGTTTTTTCCCTATGGCAACTCCCCTCTTTCTCCATGCTGCAATGACTCTCAAGAACCTAATTTTCTATTGTCAATTAAAATGTTGGCATTTTTATATCATTATATAACAGAATGGCATACTTAGGAATATCCTATCTTCCTCTTTTGAGAGAATTCTAAAAATGTTATGTTTCAGGGTTTCGCAATAATTTTAGAAAAGAAGGTAGTGTTATACTTAAGTTTCTAATTCGTTTTTAGAATCTACTGCTAGTATTTCTCAAAGGACCAAAAGACTCGAATATTCAAAGACCATTGATTATATATAATTGGAGCTGGGTTTTTGCCAATTCTATTAAGTAATAACTAATTACTAATAAAAGAAGACATTCATTGCATAAGTATGTTCCATGATAATGAAAAATAATAGGACTCCTAGGTCTTTTTCTCTTCCATGACCCCTAGTCCTGATCTTCCTATGGTCTTCTGAATCTGTCCAAATCATCAGGCCAGGCAATTTTCAATGATACTAAATGACCTTTCAGGAAATTAGAAGAAGTACAGTTAAAAAGTAGAGGAAAGTGAAATACAAAATAAAGTCTTTTCGTATGTAATACATTTTAAATATTTATATATTTATATACCATGTTTATTTATTTTATACATATGTACATGTATATAAACACACATATATATGTATGAATGTATATATTCTTTTACTAGAGTTCAATTTCAATGAAGATTCTGGACTTTTGAAAGCTAAATCACTGGATATAAATGCTAGATCAAGCTGGAAAGGCTTTAAATATTAGCTCAGAAATAGATTGTACATCTCTTACTCTGGGTCTAGCCTAGTTAAGTTCACAAAGTCTTATGATCAGATTCAACACCAGATGCTAAATAATTTTAGCCATAATAAGTTATAAAACAATATACTTCAGTAAGAATAACTAAGATTTATATAGAACATTAAAGTTTGCAAAGCCCATTACATGTATTATCTCATCCTTCTGAGGTAGTTTTTAATGATATCATCATCAGTTTTATAATTCAGAAAACCGAGGCTTAGGTAACTTGACTATGATGAAGTAATGAGTTAGTTTTAGAGGTAAGATTCAGACCCAGGTTATCTTGACTTCTAGGCTAGCATTCTGTACACCAAACCATGGCATATAGCAGTCATGATATTCATCAGTGGAGCAAGTCCCCCACACTAGAGTAATCACGGGTCTATAGAATTAACTATAAATGATACATATATATATATATATATAGAGAGAGAGAGAGAGTGACATAAATATCTTGGGCATTCCATTCTCAAATTGCAACAAATATTCAAAAGCATTTTAGCCTATATATGTGTATATATATATACTATATAGATAATATACATGCATACATATATGTGTGTGCATGCATGTGCATGTATTCTTACCAGTAGCTTCATTTTACCTTCCTACTTGGTGAGCCACTTGCTCAAATATTTCCTTAATTTTGCAAAAAGAGATCTGTGGATATACCAGAGGCACTCTTGATTTCCTCTGATTATTACAGGCATATTAGGAGAGCACTTGAAGAAGTATCTACCTCTAATTCCTTAATCTCATATTCATGATATGACTAGCCCATCTTCTCTTCCTTTTGTCCATTTATCTGAGGACATCTTCAATTCCTGTTCTTCAAAGTTCTTCATTGGATATATGTTCCAGACTGCTCATATCCATCATACTTCTCTGTGTTCTCCTCTGTATCATACTCATTTTCAGTTTTTTAGAGACCCTGGGGTTCCTTGTTTTATAGTTGTTTAAACATAATGGGAGGATATTGTCATTGGTAGAATATTGCTATTAAAAAGATAGACCTTCATTTTTAGGAGAGACTTGGTATTATGCCTTGCAGTTTCCTGAAGGTGATTCGGCTTTCTCCATTTCTAATTCATTGGGTTCAAATTATCATCCCTTGTAGGTTTTTGAGCAATAGATATTTTTTAATCAGTTGGCTTTTCAATTTCAAATTTTCCACCATGTTCCATGGTCTCATTAAAGGTGGCATAGTGGATAAAGCACCGGCCTTGGAGTCAGGAGTACCTGGGTTCAAATCTGGTCTCAGACACTTAATAATTACCTAGCTGTGTGGCTTTGGGCAAGCCACTTAACCCCATTTGCCTCGCAAAAACCTAAAACAATTGGTCAATACAAAAGTCTTGTTGAAAAATAAAGGTGAGGGTCTACTTTCCAACTCAGTAATCTTTACAAAATAGTTCATTTAAAAAAAAGGTAGTGGGTATATATAGAAATTTTGAAAATGAATTCTCTACCAAAAATTACTGTTTATATTGGGAAGCCATAAACTAAACAGACATTTCCTTCTTTGCAGGCTCAACTGGAATTTACCATAAATAAACATCATGCTTCAACCATACTTACCTCCTGAGACAGTAGGGTGGTAAACTTGTCAGAATAATCAGTCTCTTTTGGCAAAATTGTCACTCCAACTGAAGAAGATTCAGTTGCAAAATCTAATGTCACCAAGTGATAATTATTGAAAGGGGGCCATGATGTCAATAATCACAAACATCAACGATTTTTTTTAATTTGGAAAAGTCTGTCACTTTTTTCTTACCTTTGAATTTAAAAACAAAATTACTAATATAATCAGTGTTATTTTTTTCCGCAACCAGGAGAACATATGCAGCCCTAGCTCTGAGCCATTCATTCTCTCTCAACTGCTCATTGTACTTGATAACAAACACAGTATATAACTGAACTCTATTTTTGTTAAATGTGTTTAGTTTTAACCTAGAATAAGCCAGTCACCTTGATTTTAGTCCATTTTACCACCTTATATCAGTAAAAACTTTTTTGCTTAAAGATGGACAAAATATTTGACTATTCATAAAATTTTCTAAAACAGTCCACCCAATAGACTCCCTCTCATGAATGCCATTGGAGAATATGGGTCAATCATCAATTATCCCTCACTTATGCCATATGCTTGGCCTATCTATGACTAAAGTTGATTAACTCTTAAGATTGGTCTGGATTTTAGATAGATAGATAGATAGATAGATAGATAGATAGATAGATATAATATTCTCAATTATTAAACTTCCAACTTGCAGATTCAAAGAAACCCCATTCAAATGTATTTTCTGTCTTAGTATTCACCAGTCCCTGAACATTTGAGTTAGCCCTCCAGCTACTAGCCCACCAATATTAGTTTGAGTATAGTTTAGGAAGTGGCAAGCAGGATCTTTAGATGACATATCAACATACCTGATCCTCTGCTCTGTAGGCCTTAGATCTCACGTACAAATTCTAACAGATCTTCAGCAAGATGTAAATGAAATAGCTAGATATTTACAGTGAAAGTATATGGGGATTTAATTTTCTACCTTCGACTTAGAGTTTGGCCATAACCTTAAAATTAGAAGATATTTACATATTTGTCTTGGATTATGGAAGTTTATCACTGAATGAAAAAATAACTTTATAGTTGAGGCAAAATGAATTCTCAACCCTTTTTCTTCTTACCTCTCTCTTCTTCTTTTCTAAATGTCAAATAATTCTGGTCACAGTGGCCTGAGAAAAACTGCCTTAAAAAATAGAGCAGTTTTATTAGAAAACTGAGGATAGAAATTCACTCAATCTTCCTTTCCTCTGCATTGTAAAGTGGATAGAGTACTAAACTTTGAAAATCTTTCCTCTAATACTTATTAACTAGTTTTGTGATCCCAGTCAAATAATTTGACTTCCATCTTACTTTCTTCATCTATAAAATGGGGTTAATATTGACAATACCACAAGTATGTGAAGACTTTCCCCAGCATAATAGACAGATGAGAATAATTTGTTGCAGCAGCCCAAAGGCAACTACAATAGGCACTGTGGAGGGCTTGGAACTTGCTCAGTTTTCAAAGTCATCCATGGTATTCTGGGTCATTGCCAGGACTTGACTTTTGTCTTGTTGATGGACTTTGATGATTTTGCAAGAGAGTATGAGGCTGACAACTTTGTGCAGCTCTGCCTCATTTTCATTTAATTCATGAACAAGTCAAGGCACCATCCCATGATGTCATGTGTTCTCTTAAGAAATGAATGACTAGGGGCAGCTAGGTGGCGCAGGGAATAGGGCACCGGCCCTGGACTCAGGAGGACCTGAGCTCAAATCTGACCTCAGACACTTAATAATTATCTAGCTGTGTGATCTTAGACAAATCACTTAACCCCACTGCTTTGCAAAAGCCAAAAAAAACAAAAAACAAAAAGAAACCCAAATAAAAAAGAAATGAATGATGAACAACAATTTCAACAGTATCTACCAATCAGAAGTATGAGATCCTGTCTACAAACCATTTTACAAATTTGAAAGTGCTGTATAAATGCTAGTAGTAAATAGCTTTATTAGGGTCAGGTCAAATATTATTGATATTCAAAAGAAGTGCATCTCCCCTCTTTCTGCTCTTTGAGTGAGATATCAGAGAGCTCCTTTTTTAAAATTGTATTTTATTTAAGGTAATGGGTTTAAGTGACTTGCCCAAGGATTCACAATTAGGTAATTATTAAGTGTCTGAGGTCAGAATTGAACTCAGGTCTGCCTGACTCCAGGGCTGGTGCTTTATCCACTGTTCCACCCAGCTGCCCCATCAGTGAGATCTTAAAGGATAACTTTGAAATTGGTCACATGTGCCCAAAATTGTCACATCAGGTAAGTTCCTTGAGTGTAACCTATAGTTCTGTTTAGAAAATACAAACCACTGACACTTTATTAGTAAAGAACTATGGATTTACTTTTGTTCTTACTGCTCCCTTCAGGAGAAAAAAAAGGTTTCTTACCTAGGAAATTATTTTACATTGGCTATAGACAGTTCTCATTATATCAGCCTGGCCTGGGTATCCAGTTGCTTCTGTCTGTGCTTATGACACATTCTTTTTTTCATAAAGCCTCAGTTCCAAATATTGTCTGAAGCTCTGTTGCTCAATAAGATTTGATATGAAATTTACATCAACAAGAAAAAATAATAATACCTAAATACATTCTCATCTGGACAATGAAGAAACAATGGTCTTCCATGTTGAGTTTAGTGGAAGCATGCAAAGCTAGAAGTTCTAACAAGTGGGTAAAATGCCAAGTACATGTAAGACATTACCAAAGAGCTTTTGGGAAGCAGGAGTTGAATATAGCTCAGGAAGTATAAGATTTGGTCTTGGCACATTTACAGTGTACTAGGTAGAGGACGAGTAGAACATGATTTAAGGGCTTTCCACCCATGTACACCATGTCTCTGGTCCACTAATAACTGGTTACTGTTTCATTCAAATGGATGACAGAAAGTAGCTTGAAATTTAGCACGAGCTCTTCATAATTCATTAAAACTCAGTTTAAGGGACACAGCTGATCAGGCAATGTCCAACATTAAAGATTCATTCAGTCTGCTCCTGCTGTGTCTAGAAATGACAGTTGAGGACTTACATTCTTGAATACTTATAATTTTTAATAATTTCTCTTTTTGCCATTTACATGGTAACTAGATCATGTAGACCTGAGTCTCCATCCCCTACTTCCCCTGCTCAGCTCTCTGCTTATTTCAGCTAATTTATGTATTTCCAGTTCCAGAAATGACCCCCAGGGAAACACACTTTTCTTTTTGAGTTGTGTTGCTTTTGTGGTTTCTCACTATTGTGTAATAAAGCCATGCTTTGTTATAAAAGGAATACAGAGAACCATTTCTTGTTTTACACCAAACCATCAATCTAAATATCTTTACTGTGGAATCACACAATTAAGTGACATCTAGTTTGGCCTTTCTGAAGTAATGCCTTTAAATTTCTGTTCAGGAAATGAGCCTGTACCAAGCCTAGCCCTTTGATTGGAATAAAAGTCTTTGCCATTCTGAACCAATTACCTAAAAATTAGTGTTAAATTATCCCTCAAATGTTGGTTAAGGAAAAAAAAGTCCTTGATTTTTCAAAGGCATCATTTACCCTTTTGCAAGTCTTAAATGAGTCCCAAAAGGATGCAAAATTATTTATTCTCCATCACAGGAGGCTTAGTTTTTCATATAAAAGATGCCAACATCTGGTGTTTCATTTACGATTAGTTCTAAAACAAAGAAACTAATTTACTATGATGACTGAGACAGTCATGCCATACTGTATCAGCACTCATCCCTTTCCCTGTAGTCTCCCTAAAGCACTCTATAAAAAACTGCTAAGGCAACAAACCTTTAATGGGAAATATAGTGAGTGAGATGACTGATCTCTTTTTTTGTGCCAAATGGGAGCTCTTTAAAAAATGACTTTGACTTTTGAGGGTGAAAGTACTTGGAGTTAATTTCTAAGAATTTCTTAGGAAGTTTTCCTCAATGTTTGTACTCTTTATCATGAACCTCTTATGTCAGATTAATAATGCTAGATTGTTGGAGAATATTGGCTATGATCCTCTGAACCTAACTGAGTTTTGGCAATTCTCCTGAGGCTCCAGGGAACTCTTTGGTAGGTTGGTTCATGGTCATAAATGATATCCTGACATGTGAAAATTTACTAATCTCACGTGAATAAACATTAGTCTCTCAAGGATTCTATGGTCATTTGGTTCATCATAGACTCAAGAAGTAGTTACATAGTCTAGATGGAAAGCTAATTACTCATTAGCTTATTCTTAAGTACTATACTACAAAAAGATCACTTAGGTTCCTGTTGGGCCAGTTTGTGAATGTTTCTTTCTAGGTGGACAGGTCATTTGTTCCATTTATGGAATTTCAAAATTAATTAAATAATCCCAAGTTTCTCCTCCAGGGGAAAAACACCTTTGAAAAACCTATATTCTACTAATGTTGTTATATACTGTATGTTTTTTTTTTTTAGTTTTTGTAAGGCAATGAGGTTAAGTGACTTGCCCAAGGTCACTCAACTAACTATTAAGTGTTTGAGGTCAAATTTGAACTCAGGTCCTCCTGACCTAAGGGTCAGTGCTCTATCCACTGCACCATTTAGCTGCCCCCAATGTTGTTATATAGATATAAATCATGGAAACCTAGAATTTCTGAAGAATTTAAAGTAAGGATCAGCCAAAGAATAATGTAGAGGTACATGATGATCATGAATAAGCTACAACATATGACAAAACATGGCATAGAAGATGTGAAGTAAAGGATATCATCAAGGAAAAATATTAGTGATGAAGTAGATAGGCTAATTACCTGCAGAGAGATGCCATCATATTGCATACACTAATAAAGATGCAGAAAAGTGATGAAGACCCTAGCACCTTGGGTAGATCCCCATGACAAGTGATGGAAGAATATACACAAGCCACACAGGATGGTCAGATATGGGTGAGTGGATGAGTTGCAATCTGCTAGGCTAGAGGGAGAATCCACATTGGTGAAATCATAGATTCATTGAAGCATTTTGAATATTATTCCTTTTATTTTCCCTTTAATACAGGATTGTTATGTGATTAAAAAATTAACAAGTACAGGTGTTTTCTTCCTTTCACTTTTCCTCAGTTCCCTGTTATTGAAGGGGGAGAAACAAAAACTTTTGTAGGAAATCTGTGTAGTCACAAAACAAATCCTGACATTGGTCATATAAAAAAAATTATGCCTCATTCTTCATCCTCAGTTCCAGTACTTCCTTGTAAGGTACTAGGTAGTCTACTTCACCATTGGTTGCTCATTGAAGTGATCAGTGTTTTGAAGTGTTTCCAAGTTGTTTGTTTTTACCATGTTGTAACTCTATAAATTGATCTCTTGGCTTTATATACTTAACTCTACATCAGTTCATGCAAGCCTTGCAAGGTTTCTCTGAAAACATCATCTTCATCATTTCTTTTGGCTAAATAGTATTTCATTATATTCCTATATCATATTTTATTTAGTCATTCTCAAGTTATCAATTTTTTCCTTTGTTTCCAATTCTTTTCCACTACAAAAAACTACTATGAATATTTTGTACGTATGAGTTAATTTCCTCTTCTTTTGATCTCTTTGTGGGATTTGTCCTAGTGATATTTTTGTTGGGTTAAATATATATTCATTTTAGTTACTTTTGGGACATTGACTCAAATTTCTTTGCAGAATGGTGACACTGATTCACAGCTCCACCAGGAATGCATTAGTGTCTCTTTTCCCATTGTTCCTCCATTATTTATCACTGTACATTTTTCTCAACTTTGTAAATCTCATTGAGTTTATTTTTAATTCTGCCTCTTCATAATCTTTGACCTTATTTTAATTAGAGTGGTCCTTAGATTTATAAATTAGAATCTGATCCTTATATATGTCTTAGAAAGGAGACTTTTGTCAGAGAAACTTGCTATGATATTTTTGCCAATTAATTGTCTTCTAATCTTAGCAGTAGTGGTTTTATTTAACAAAAAATTTTAAATTTTCTATAATAAATTGCCCATTTTATCTTCTTGATATATTCTGTTTTTTCTTTTGTCTTGAACTCTTCCCCTGTCCATACATAAGAAATTTATTCATAAGAAAGATCATTTTATCTCCCCTTTTTTGGTATTTTCCTTAATTGGAGATATTTATTTGTATTTTTCCTTTATTGAACTAAATTTTTATCTCAACATAGAACTTTTTAATTGTTCTCCTTTACCTAGAGAATTAACTCAGAGAAACAGTAATAAAATTGTACTTTTCTCCACAGCAAAAACTCCCCAAACTGCCCATTAATAAGTTAAGATGAAAATACTAAGTGCTGGTCTTAATTTGACCATTTCTGGGAACATGTTTTGAAGTGTTTTCTGGTGTCTGGGACTACAAGACAGTGAAAGTTGAAGTACATTGACTATTCCCAAGCTGACTAGTATATGCCAATAATTAATTTTTTATTTGCCATTTTTCCTGTGCCAAGAAATAATTAATGTACCCTTTTATGTGTTTTGTTGCTGTTGAGGCAATTTTGTTCATACTTAGACTTCTTGTGGTGTAAGAGTTTCTAAAAGATGGCCAAAAATTTCAGAAATTAAACATTTCAATGAAAATTGAAAATCCCCGTGGGCATTTGTGTTCCAGTAGAAATGATTACCTTTTTTTTTCATCTTTCCTCCTACCTCAGGAGTTATTTGGCAGTTTGGCAAGTCCCTCCGATGTATATTTTAATAGTAGTTAGGCCTATTTGAATTCCCTCTTTTCCTCATGCTAATTGACCTTTTCAGAATAACCACATACAGAATGAAATTGGTCCAAGATGAAACGTAAAATGTGTTCACACTTAGTTATACACTATGATGACTCCTGTTGCCCAAAAAGCCTTGGGGAAAGGTTAGCTCAGATATCTATAGAGGATGGAGGTAAAATGGGAAACTCCCTTTATAAACAGTTGCATGCTTCACTTCGAAAAGATAACAGGAAAAAGTGATTGGTGCCTTAGAGATGTTAAAAGAAGTTGCCAGGTGCAGTATTTTTAGTTTGAACTGAAGATTCAGCATATCATTTTCACCTTGAAAGACAAGTAGGCGCTTCAAGTGAGGAAAATGGTGCCCTTGTTTTCATAGCTTTTCTCATATGTCAATAGAAACTCAGATGAACAGCTCTGTGAAGAGGTAGCCAAATTACCAATTAGACAAAACACAACATTGTATATGGGTCTCAATACTGTGTACTATGATGATGTGCATTTCTGGCATCCATGCAGAACTAACTTTGCTTCAGCAGGGGAATATATTTTCCCCTCTTTTAAGCTTGCTTACCTCCTATATATTTTTAAAATTTCCTTCCCTGGTTTGCTTTGGCCTGGGAAAGAGGCTATCATTTGTCTGTTTTCTATGTATATTGGAGAGTACAAGCTGACAGCTGTGTTTCTCTCCTTACGCAGTGTTAACTGTTCAGAGGTTGAACATAAAACAAGGCCATGTTGTGTTTGGTCTTTTTGCTGACTCCATTAGACCTCAACATAATGGTAGCACTTATCCTCAGGTAGTAGGTAAAGAGTTGTGTTCTCTGCACCAATGATACTCCCTGTTTTAATGACTTGAGGACTGAAAATGGTTTTTATCAGGCTCTTAGTGCTACACAACTTTGACATTGTGCTACCCCTATAAGCACTACCACAGAGGTCTTGGTTTTGAAGATAAAAGCAACCAAATCAATACTGAATATATAATTAATTCATTAAGTCAAAGTAAATATTTAAAGGTTCTTGTACTTTACAAAATTAATTATGAATTTCAAAGTGGTCTGGCAGGTTGTGGAACAGAAGTTGAGATTGGAATTTAATTCTCACTTTGTTTAGGATGACTTTAGATGTCCTTCAGGGACTTTGGGAAAATGTGAATGGTTCAGGGAGAGATTTTGCCTTCCTCATTGGAAAATGCCTAGATCTTTTAAAAATAATAAAAAATAATTCCACATAGTTTGAGTGAAGATCGTAAAAATGTCAGAATTTCAAAAAAAAAGAAAAAATCAATGATCCATTCAATTGACATTTTTTAATCATTGACTATGTTCAAGGGACTGTGCTAGGTTCAGGGGATACAAAAACAAAAAAGAGAATGGTCTCTACCACCATAAAGTTTTCTTTTAGATGAGATTTCTAGGAAATGTAGTTTTGAGCATTTTTTGTATTTTCATTTTTTATTTTGGCAAGGAGTTAAGTGACTTGCCCAAGGTCACACAGCTAGGCAATTATTAAGTGTCTGAGGTTGGATTTAAATTCAGGTCCTCCTGATTGCACAGCTAGTACTCTATCTGCTATGACACCTAGCTTCTACCTAGCTGTCCCCCCTTTTTGTATCTTATTAGACTATACTTAATTGTACAAGTACATTCACCATCCAATAAATGGTCAAAATATTAACTGTCTGATATCAAAGGAAGAAATGCAAGTTTTCAGTAGCATCTGGAAAAAATACTCCAAATTGCTATTAATTGAAGAAATGCAAATTAAAGGAACTCTAAAATTATTTAAAATTATACATAGTTTATTGAATTTTAGAATATAGCTCTGAATTATTTTTCAAAATGGTTGGACAAATTCACAGCTCTACCGATATGACATAATGGACCTGTTTTCCCATATCCACTTCTCCATTTGCTATTTTCTTCTTTTGTCATCTTTGTCAAATGAATTTGTTGCAAGGTAGTCAAGAAGATCAGAGAAATAAAAAAAAGGGTCTATATATGCAAAACATTTTATAATAGATCTTTTTGTAGTGGCAAAAAAGGAGGTTTTGCTAGTCAGCTGAGGAATTGGTAAAACAACAAGTTGTGGTTAATGAATGTAATAGAATGCTATTGTGCCTTGGGTCATGATGAAAGAAAAGCTTTCAGAGAAACTTGGAGAGAGTTTGGAAGACTTAAGAGCTGTGATCATTGGTGAAAAATGCCACCAATTTCCTGTCAGAGAAGTGCTCAAATCAAGATGAAGAATGAGGCCTACTTTTTTGGACACGACCACCGCTGGAATTTGTTTGCTTCAAATTTGTTAAAAGAGTTTTCCATTTTTTTTTCTACTGGGAGAACGAGATTGAGAGAAAATGCATATATAACAATTGGAAAAAAGATCTATTTTAAGAAAATTGTGCAGTTGCCTATTAATATTTTACTTATATTTTGTCTGATAACCAGGCTCAGGCTCAAGATGCATCATTCCACGTTTGTTCACAAATGATGGCTCTTTCATTCACAACAACTCTGACAACTGTAACTTAGGTAGGAGAACTGAAGCTTTGCCCCACTGAGCTTAATAGCTAGTTAGCAAGAAATAATAGTTAAATGGAATTTACAAGTACATACTGCTTTCCTCAGTCAGTCCCAGTACTCTGGTTTGGTCTTGTCTCCTCCCTCCCTATGTAGTTGTCTCCTCAGTAGTTTCCTTAATATATCTAAGGTTATGAAGACCAATCTATTTTATTTTTGAAAATGTTATAAAAAAGTGAATCTGGGGCGACTAGGTGGCACAGTGGATAAAGCACCGGCCCTAGAGTCAGGACAACCTGGGTTCAAATCCCGGCTCAGACCCTTAATAATTACCTAGCTGTGTGGCCTTGGGCAAGCCACTTAACCCCATTTGCCTTGCAAAATCCTAAAAAAAAGTGAATCTGCTGGAATGTTTTGTGCTACTTGCCTCCAGTTGTATTTTGTACCTCTGGCCTCAAGTGCAAAAGATGAGGCATTATGGTTCTGGCAGCTCTCAAAGATTATCTACTAAATTGTAGAACAATTAGGATCTGCATTGATGGGGGGTAGGATTCACTGATAAAATGTCAGATTCTTGAAATAATAGAGGCTTCCTTTGGAGTCAGAAGACCTGGGGTTGCATCTTGGTTCTGTTACTTATTACCCCTATGAAAATGGACAAATTACTTAAGCTCTCTGACTCTGTTTTCTTATCTGAAAAAGGATGGATGAAATGATCATTTAACTCTCTTCTAGTTCTATATTTATGAGCTCAGAGTAAGTTTGGATGCCATGCCCTTGTTAATTTTGAGATAGAGATTACATAATAAAGATGAACAGAATACAAACTACTTATTCTAAATTAAACGAGAGCCTTGTATTTTGGCTGTTCAGTATGAAAATTAACTTTTGGGAATTCTTGAGAACAAAAATTTGGTCATATTTTCAATAGAAATTCTACTTACTTCTATAAACTTTATTTCCTTTCACCTCTGTGTCCTCCCAGACCCAGGTTTAAACTGTGGAGATTATTACAGGATTTTGCTCCCTATCCATTTCACCAGCTTTCATGTTTCCCAAACAAGAAACCAAGTCTTGGAAGATGTACCCCTTTCATATCCATAACTCCTACCTTGAGGACCCATGATTGATGGTTTCAAAATTTATTCTCTATATCTAGGGATGCTTCCATCCATACTTAATTTAAATCTCCATTCATCTAACCAGCTTCCTTATTTCCATGCATATGATGAAGGACCACTAACTCCTTCCTTTCCAGTTTTGGAACTCTAATCAAATCAGTTCTGGATGTATTCTTAAAAAGCATATCTCAGTATAATCCTTTTGACTCTCCTCACTATGCTGATAACTTTCTAAATCATAATTTCTTTTTTTGACTATTACTTCTTTATTTGTAATATTTTTACATATTAGAATGCAAACTCCAGAAGACAGGGGCATTGCTTTTGTTTTGGTATTCTCAATGCATAGAATATTGTGTGGCATATTGTAAGTACTTCATGCATACTTGTTCATTCATTCACCTGTCCATTCATTCATTCATCCATCTGTCTTGTTTTGCTTGCATCCATCCTATTGGGAAAATGGACTCTTTGGAAGTTAATTCAAACCTAGATATTTAGTTAAACTCCAAGGGCCCTTCTATTGGAGGCAAGGTCCACACTACTGAGAGGTAGGATTTGTTTACTGGTCTATCTGACTCCAAGTTCACTGTCTTTTTCACAGTACCATACTGTCTCAAATTTGAAGAATACTGAACAGATATCCAGATTTTTCATAGGCTAACAACCCACTAAAAACCAACCAACAAACAAAAATGCTTACATATAAATTATGCTTTTACATATTAATCATTAATGCAGAGGAAATTGTCTGAAGTAAAGAACAATTATTGTATTTTTATAAGTATGCTTTGTAGGCAAATAAAATACAAGATGCAATACTAATTTGACTCATGTTTTTAAATCCATACGAAAACAAATTGCCATCAATTCCAAAAATATTTGGTTCTAGCAGGCCTTTTTTAAAACTTAGATTTAAGATTAGATTAAGATGAGAAAAGGGAGAGACTAATCATACTAGAGAGTTCCTAGGTTAAAAAAAAAAAAAAAAACAAATTATCTCTACCTATACAGGTTGGCACTCCTCTCTCTTAGAAAGTATCCTGATTGGTTGGTTCTTGTCCTTCATTACCAAAGAAAACCAAAATGACATCACTATGGTAAAGATGAGTTTACAGTGTGTCCGACTGTGACTGATAGGGCTAATAAGGGTTAGAATGACCTGCCACAGGTTGGGCACAAATACTCCATGTGAGCACCTGTGGTGCGTGCTCTAAACGTACGGATTCCATGCCAGGTTACCTTTGAGCTATTCGATTCTGCCTTGCTCATAGAGTGCAGCCCCCTCACTGATGAGGGCATGCCATGCTGGGCGGTCCTGTGCCAGGGTCTCCCATGCTGTACAGTCATTTCTAAAGTTCTTCAATGAGACCTTTAGGGTGTCTCAGTATCACTTTTTCTGACCCTCTTGTGAACCCTTGCCCTATGGGAGTTCTCCATAAAAGTCTTTTTGGCAAATGTCCTACTGGAATTCTAACATTGTTTTCAACCCATCATGTAGTAAGTTTTGAACATTTGACAGGTTAGTTTGAGAAACATCCTCAATATCTGGTACTTCCTCTGCCAGATGATCTTCAGAATCTTCCTAAAACAGTTTAAATGGAAACAATTCAGTTTCCTGTCATGGCACTGGTAGACAGTTCAGGTTTCACAGGCATACAACAATGAGGTCAGTACAATTGCCCTGTAGACCTTCAGTCTGGTATTCAAATACCTCTTCTCTCTCACAGTAATAATCGTATTTCCCTGAAAATAAGACTAGGTCTTATTTCTAACTTTTGCTCCAAAAGATGCATTAGGCCCTATTTTCAGGAGATGTCTAGAGATGAGCAGCCATTCCCATGGAAATCATTATTTGATCTATTCTTCTCTCTGCAAGGCAGTTATCCATATCTTTAGCATGGTGAGTGCCGGCTGAATTCTTTGGTCACCTCACAAAACAAGTGGCTATGTTAAATTGACCCACTTCCTTATAACTGTTTGTATGTACCAGGCTTTTTGGTTTCAAGAACATAAATGCCTAGAGCACATTCAATTTTATCTTTCTTGCCCTTAGTGATGATTAGAGGTGGGGTTTTCTTTATATGTACATGTTATCAAGTGCACACATTATTTATGCATTGGGTCTGGACACTTATTGGTCATTTGGTAATAAGTTTTGAGTTATTTGTATTCATATACATTTATTTCTTGTCCAAAGGCACCCACTTGGATATTTACAAATACATAATTATAATTTATAGTAGCCCTTATTTTAAGTATGAATGTCAATAATAGTATTTATATTTAATTATATATTAATATTATTTTATAATTCAATCCATCTGCAACAGATATAATAGATGTGTCCATCAGGTTTACAATCTTAACTGGGGCTTACTTGGGGGTTAGGGCATATATTACAAGAATCCTAAAAAAAATCACGCTAGTCACCCAGCATCACTCTTTTTGACTTTACCATCATGACCCAGGTAACTCATTATTCTACATGATCATTTCAACCCTGGAACTCACACCTCATCAGTACCCCCTGTTCCAGCAGCCCCTCCTTCTGATGGGAGACTGTTGAGTTGGAGAGCTCATTCCTCAACTTCCATTTAAAGAGAATGCTCAGATTATTTCTTCATTTCCTACCAGGCTGTGCTCCTTTGGCCCTTGCCATCAGGCCCGACCCTGATAATTAAAATAGTTGTTTCAGGGCTTATTTTTGGGGAAACACAATAGTACTGATGACTTACCCATGGTCATATAGCCAGGATGTGTCAGAAGTGCCTTGAACCCAGGTCTTTCTGGCTTAGAAGTCAACTCTCTATCCACTATGTACATTGTCTTTCTCCAGAAAATGATTGCTTTGATTAAATAGGATAATCCCCACTTATAATTTACATTAAAAAAACTGACAGTAAAAGAGTGTTCCTTTCAACTCTGGAGGCATGAGAAGATTGAAACAAGTCCTTGTCCCATCCCAACTTTTTTCTTGCACACATGTAAAGCACGCATTTAATTTTATGTTTGGACAATGTTTATATTAGTTTAGTTGGAAATCCTTTTAGTATTTTCTTTGTGTTTTCATATAAGCCTACTCTTTTCAAATAAATAAATGGAATATCACCTGTGAACTCAAGTGCCCTGATACTACCACTGTGTTTTAATGGCTGAGTCTATTTAGAGACATCTTTAGCACCTTTTGCTGTAGAAACAATGCATTTTCTGATATAATATATGAAAATAGAGTAGGAGGAGTGTCATTACTTGACCGGTAGCCTCAGGGAAGCCTTCTGCCTGGTGAGGCCTGTGTACTTAACTTATCTACCATTTAAGGGAAAAAAATATACTCTGAATTATAGGCATCTCACTTGGCCTGGACAAGGGCTACCAAAAGATGATATTGTAAAAAACAATGTGATAGCTATGTTTTTAAAGGACATATTTGTAAAGTTTATTGGTTGTGAATTCTCAGAAAGATTAAATAAGATGTGTAGGAACATTAATATTAAAAAGAAGAAGGTCCTGTCTTAACCTGACAGCTTTCCTGTTTGGTCTTTGAGCCCTTAAGTCAGCAAGAACAGATATTTTGACAACCATCATGCTATGGTTTACCAAAAGCAAACTAAATAATGAATTTGATTTCCATGACTGTTCTTTTAGTTCCTGTAAATTGAAAAAGAGAGTCAATCCATGCTTTAAAAATTATTTACTTGTGCCTGCATGCGCATTTCATTTGTCACCCAGCATCACTCTTTTTTACTTTACCATCATGCCCCAGGTAGCTCATTATTCTACAAGATCATTTCAACCCTGGAACTCACACCTCATCAGTACCACTGTTCTACCAGCACCTCCTTATGATGGGAGACTGTTGAGTTGGAGAGCTCATTCCTGGACTTCCATTTAAAGAGAATGCTCAGACCATTTCTTCATTTCCTACCAGGCTGTGCTCCTTTGGCCCTAGCTATCAGGCCTGACCCTGATATTTAAAATAGTTGTTTCAGTTCTCTGTTTGATCCTTCTTTGTTCTAGTAGAAAAGTGACTCCCAGAGTTTGTATTCCATTCCATTGTATTCCATTCAAATTTACTTTGCTTGAAGTTGTTGCACTAAGGCATCAAGTATGCCCTTTGGGGATTCTGTATCAGCTTTGTGAATGATGTTTGGATTTCTATGTCTTCTTGTATATGTAACCCATGCTCTCTGAACATGCCCAGTTGCCACATGGAGCTTTGTTACATTCCTTCTCATATGGGTGGGCATAGCCATATTTGACTGACACCTTCCTCCTTTAAAAGACACTAGACTGAGCCAGTTGCCAGAAATGGGCCTGCTACTGTTTGCTTGTTTTCTGTGCTGTTTGTCCTTTTCATTTTCAGGTAGTAGAGATGATCTCCCTGAAGTTCAAGTCTCAGACATCTTGGTTTCTCAGAGTTTCCATGCCCAGCTGACTACTGTACCATACTGTCTACAATCCTGACTCCAGTCTATTCCATGCAAGAGTAAAAATAACTCAGTTTTAAAGACACAGACAGTTAAAGAAAATAGGCTACCCCTACACCCATATAAGGGGATGCAGCCAAGCTCCTCATCGCAGCTGAGCATGGTCAGAGAGCGCAAGCTGCATTAGAGTTCATAATACCAGAACATAACCATAGTAGCTCCCCTGTGGTCAGTATATTTTGGAACTTGGTAGATGACTGATATTCCATTCACCAGACTGAAGCTCTAACTAAGGTAGGGCACTTGAGGATTTGCCCCAGAGTGTTAACAGTTAGAGGGCTTGGTTATATTCTGTTCCTTTAGTTGACAGAAAAAAAATTGAATTTATACCCCTAGATATCTAGAATAAATATTTAAAAGATAAACCTACCAAAAGGCTACTCCTCTCTTCCTAGCAACCACAACCCCTGGGGGGAAAGCTTTGTCCTTTACTTAAGGGTCTGTCTTGCTCCAATTTCCAGCATTTACCTTTCTCTGAAACAGCAGTTCCATATTGTCCTGAGATGAAATGCTCCTGTTCTCTTCTCTTTCACCCAGAAGACAGGATACTTCCTCTCCTAAATCCCTGTGTGCTGAATCCACTGCCTATTCCCTATCAACATTCCTCCTGAACTATTTGTTCCCCACAAGTTTTGTCTCCAAGCAGCAAGAATTTATAGTCATGGCTCCATAGAGAAATGATGCTATTCAGTAAAAAAAATCACTTAAAATTTGCAAATGAACATTAAATGATCCAGAGTTTCATGTCCTTCCTTGGCTTCTTTTTTGATGTTTGACCTTTGACTTCTGTATAGGTACAGATAATGTTTTGAATGTCTACATCACATCTACCTAAGCTGCCTAGGGAAAGATCCTGTATTACTGAATTCACCTCCAATATTTTTTTCTTGGAGGGAAGGATGGAGGAAGCAGGGATAGTGACTTCACAATACTGTAACAATGATATTTTACTTTTGAAAAATAAGTTAATTCTTTATGTTGCTTTGTAAATTTATGTGCAAATCCAATTTCAGCATATAGGAACCCAAACAGTAAGAATACTGACTGATGTATAGCCATGCAGAAATTCCCAAGTCTACTAAAATAAATTCCGCCCTTTAATTAGGAAAAGAAATATAAATTCTAATTTCTAAATTTTCCTCCAGTAAGAAGCCATATGTGATACTACTTCTTTGATCTAAAGCAGATCACTAAGAGAAGACTTAGTCTTTGAATGGCAATAATACCTAAGACCCAGCAGTAAAGACCCCAATGAGGTCCTCTTTTGAGAATTTCCCACACCAAGATGGAATAAAGTAAATCAAAACAATGGAAACATTATAGGGACCTTGGAAGCTTCCTAGGATTGTTACCATGGATTTAAAGGACCCTTGGTGTCTCTCCACAAACTGGATTTTTTTCCTCAAACTATTTAACCTTACAATTGTACTGCAAGAAAGATGGTTAAGGATAGTAGAATTGATATTAAAAGCTGAATTTTGACATAGGTAAGTTTCCTTATCTTATGATTTGACTTAAAACTATTTGGCCACTGGCATGTCCCTTAAGCCAAAGGCATGTATTGTAATGAATGGAATAATAGGAAACCTGGCTTCAAATACCACATCTTGCTTGTTAACTTCATGACCCTAGGCATTTCATTTAACAGTTATGAATCTTGGACAACTAACTCCTGGGAACTCATCTCATAAGTCAGAGACAGGTTGATGTCTGAGTTAGCAGAAGAAAATCTTACACTAAGAGTTTCCTCTTAACAAGAAATTCATAGAACTTATCAAAGTTCCTTAAACTAATAAATATTTCTCAGTGATTCTTCCCAGAAAGAGAATAGAATAAACTCATTGAGGGCCTATTGTTTGTCTTTGGATCCCCAGCACCTAGCAACATAGTGATGCATTGTGTAAATTTACACAGTTTTTGTTGATTGATCTAATGAATGAATGAATGAATGACCATGATCCATGATTATTGGTCATGGTAATATCTTGGTCAGCTACCCTGGCTTATTATAGGGTCCCCTTGCCTGTATTCCTAGTATCATTATGTTATAAAAATGTCTGCCCTCATTATTAACCCAAGTTAGGGATGACTCCTTTTTACCTAAACAGCTTCCAATTTTGTGATTGTTTCACAATCATTTTAGTAAAAAAATCTAGTTGATAAACTAGTTATTAATAGTAAATGCAATCTCTGGCCCTCTTACAACAAAATGATTCGTGTAAGTTGTCAGGTGAACATAGGTTTTATAAATTTTAATGGGTTTCTTTGACATTCAATACATATGCCAATATCAGAGATGCATGAAGTATGAGCCCAGGAGTGTCAGGCTTGCCCATAGAGGAACCCCATACTCTTTGCACACCTATGGCTGACATAATAAAGAGACATGATCATAATGAGAAATCTACAGAGTACAGGAAGAAAATACTGATTGAGCGCTGGGCAGTAAATGCAGTTACAAAAGATAGACACTTTCATTTGTTTGGGAATACAACTCTAAAATACTATGTTGAAAAATGTATTAGAGTTAAAGAACCTTGGGTGGGCCTTGAAATGTCAACTCAAAAATTCTGAATCTTCTCCTTTTGGTAGACCAGAACTCCCTTGCCTGGCCTCCAGCATGCTACGTAAACTGCTTCTCCCATTAGAATAACAACTCTTTGTCTTGCTTCTCTATTTATATCTACATACAAAGTTTTTAATAATTTCATTGTAATTTATTCATAAACTGTTCAAGTTATTCTGGATCCAGACAAACTTCTTCCCAGGGTATTAAAAGAACTTTCCAATTTGATTGTTGTACTGCTCTCTTTGATATTTGAGAGACTACATAGAATGAGTGTGGACTGGAGGAAAGCATATATCCCAGTTTTCAAAAAAAAAGCAAGAGAATAATAGTCAGTGAGGCATAAACATCTGAGTCTGAGTTCATCTCCTGGTAACATTTTAGAGCATATTATTAAAATAGTGACTTTGTGAGCTTCTGGTTCTGAAGAGGAGGTTAACACAGGTTATATGAAACCTAGATCATTTCCTTTCTTGATGCTTTATTTAACTTATGGAGTATGGGAATGCTATAGACAAAGTATTGTTAATATTCTTAAAACATAAGTCTGCCAATAGCTCTTCCCCTGCTCCTTATTGCTACTTCACCCTAGCAATTAAGCCCTCCATAGCCTGCCTCAAAGGTATCTTTATAGCCTTATTGTGTATTATTCTTCCCCATGTACTCCACATTGTATTCAAGATACATGAATAACTGTGGCTTGAATTCCCAGACCTAGAGAGAGGCAGAGATCAAAAGAAAACATATCACCCTTGTTCTGCTTCCTTTCCAGGAGAATTATAGGTATGGGACCCTGAGAAAGTCACTGGAGGGAATAATAGGGATCTGCCCAAAGACTTTAGGGTCTACTTTTCATAAGATCATAGATCCTAAGACACAGAGCTGCAACTGACCTTAGAAGCCAGTGTATCTAAATCCTTTGACAGAGACAGAAACTGAGGTGCAGGGAAGTTATGTGACTTGTCTAGGGCTCCACAGCTAGTAAGTGGGATTTAGCCCCAGGTCATCATGATGCCACATCCAGTATTCTATCCACTAAACCACACTGTCTCCCTCAAAAGTATTTCTTCAGAACTTGAATTGTATCGTACTATGCTCTCAAGAACTAGATTCCAGTTTATGTCATTGACCTGTTGGTGTTAACAGCCCTCAGCAATTGAGAGCCAGAAATTGGCATGTGATACCAGAGAAAAATGGGGGCTTCAGTCTTTCATAAAAATTCTTCATTTGTTATATTATGTATGCCTGAATATACTCATTTTCTGAATAGACATTATTTACATTTCCAAGTAGGATCTCCTCACTGAAATATGCTTTTAAATTCATCCCTTGGTTTACTAGGAACTATTGACATAAAACTCTGAATGTGAAAATTTATAATACGTGCTAAAAAAATATTGCTCTCCATAATACACTATATTTTGTATCAGGAGTCTTTAGGTCTAGGCAAGGCTAGAGATACTATTTGCAAAATAAATTGCAGCTGCATATCTCAGACTAAATAATGTCATAAGGTCAATTTTAGAGGCTAGGGAAAGACAGAAGAGAATAGAATTCTGTGGTATTGGCATAAGATTTTCAGTTCCATGGACCACAGTCCTTGAAATGAAAAATATGCATCTCATGCCTTAGCAGTTTGTTTTCTCAATAGCAAATATATGACTTTCTCTTCTTTTGGTGATATGTCAAGGGAATGATAATATCAAGTGACTGCTGGAAGAAGCATCATTAGAGAGTGAACAGAAACTCTGCCTTTGAGTTAGGAACAACTGGGTTCATTTATTGTCTATAAAATATACTAGCTTTGTGGTCTTGGGCAAGTCACTTAATCTCCTGTTTTGTTTAGACAAGTGTTAAAGGCTCTTAATTACAGAAGAGCTACTTAGCATGGATGGAAAGAATTTCCATAATAGGAGTTTCTGACACTGATGAAATTATAGGTCTGAACCTCCAAACAGTTATCCATATTGGAAGCCTCTAAGGGAATCTGGAACATTCCAGACAATATACCATTGCATAGTGGATTCTAACATTATATATTAAAAAAAGGATTCTAACAAAAGCTAGCTAAGGTATAATAACTATGCAGATATATTTTAAGGAAATCATTAAATTGCTTTTTTCAAAGGGAACATTAAAGGTCAAGAAAATCTTTGGATTCTGTGGGGATGATATCTACTGTGACTTTTCCCCTTGAGTGCAGATCTGGGCAATCAAAAACTTGTTCTCTCTCTGGGACATCACCTTTCAGAAACATATCAAAATGGAAGATTATTATGAAACTGTTCTTTCTTATTCCTAGCATCTCCCCAAAGCAGGCATATAGTCAGGTTTTTGTTTTCAAAAACTTTGTGTTTCAGTAATCTGTCATTTCTTTTCAGTGGCCAAAGTGCCATGCTTGGGGTAGAGAGTGTAGACTGGAGGAAGGGGGTAGTGGTGAATAGATAGGGTTGTGGAAGAGAGACCAGAAAAGGAGAAGAAATGATGATGTGATAGAGTTAACCTAACCATAATAATTTGGATCAAACTGGGCCAAACTGGGCTCCCCTTCCCTCCTATACTCACCATCTGGGTAGTCTTTGCCATGGTCTACCTTCTGAAATCCCATGTCATCCACACTGATCATTATATGCAATCTCACTGAAACCATTTACCCAATTGTCCTTCTTTCATGAACCCCCCCATAACAATTTTTTAATCAAATAATTTTTTATCATCTCCTAAACTGATTGACAACCCAACTCAAATTTCTATTGTTAGAAAATTGCCTAAGGGCATAGTTTTTTTATGATTACCTAACTAGTATATTTTGGACACAGAACTTGGACCCACATCTTCGTGACTTTAGGGCTGACCTTTTATCCATTATTCCATACTGATTTTAACAAGAGTAATTTTAACTCAGCTAAGAGGCAATAATGATTCTACTTTAAGCTATTAGTAGGCCCACAGATATAATATCTTTATACTCCCAGTCAATTAGTCAGTTGAGTAAAGAAAATGAACACAAAAGCCTTCATTTTTTCAGTTTCACTTTTCCACCAGTTGTTATATGGCCATGAGTCCAATTTTCTAGGAACTAAAAATGAATATCACCTGAAGGGTATTGGATATGTGGGTGGGCATAAGCTGCACAATATGACAAAGTGGATATTATTAGGGAGAAGTGAAGTAAAAAATACTAGCAAAGTGAAAAAGAAGATAAACTGATCACATGGATAGAGCATGAGATAATTAGTTGTCAGCCTATATATTCCATTGATATCTTTAAAATATCAAAGGAAAGTAAAGAAGGATCCAAAAAAATTGAGTAACAAACTTATAGGACTTTATGGACAAGAGTCACAATGGATGACCATTGGAGTGGCTTGGTCTACTCATAGACACATATAGCCTCCAGTTGCCTGAGAAAATTGAGAAATCTAGCCAAGGGATCTTTATCAACAAGAAATAACTTTTTATGGTTTGGGGTAAGTCATTTCTTAAATATCAGTTCCTATTTCTGTTTACCTTAGAGTTTGAAGATAACTGTCAAAAGATTACAAATAGCCTTGAGTCCTCAATGAGAAGAGATATCTAAAGACACATTATTGGTGTTGTAAAAATCAAATAGCATATTGAGTGGAAAAGAATTCACCTTTGGATCTGGGCGTCTGCCCATTTTTATTTAAAACAATTTTAGAATGTCACCTTCATTTCCGCTATGTATTTTAACTTAACACATTTCTACACTTGATCCATGAATTTCCTTTGTTCCCCCCAATTTTTAAAGCTCAGTCAGTATAAGTATAACTTATTTAATTTGGGGCTGTCACCACTAACTTGTAGGATTTCTGTGATGTGTGAAGAAGAGAACTGTCTAAACCATGAGATTTTCCTTGAATTAATGTCTTAGTTTAAGCTGTCATCACTTGGGAAATTTATAACTACAGTACTGCAGTCTGAGAAAGACAGATTCAAACACAAATATAATGTTCTGCTGCTATTCTATCTAGTCATAACACATTTTATAGCACTAAGGAGTATAGCCTCAAGTTTCATAGCATAACCTACTTTATAGCAGATGCTATTTGGAACAATGAATGGGCATTTAGACCCATGTGGAGGCTAATAGCCATAGAAACTTTTAATTTGCACTAGTTAATTAGTTGCATTATTAGATGAAATAGATATTTCAAATAGGCCCTTGGCTTAGTAATAAAGAATTTAAATGAGTTTACTCCTCTCTGATCTGTAGTATGAATGATCAGAAGACATTCCATTTCCTGACATATTCTGAAATTTTTCTTAACCTTGAAGAGTTGATTTATTTTAATATTTGATTTTCCATTGAGTTTGAAACATGTGGTAAGGGCAGAAAAATTACTAGGGTGGATCAACTGGAACTTTGCCTCAGGGCACTAACTGTAAGGGGGTGTTGAATTTTGAGGGTATAGACAGTAGCTAACAGAGAAGGCAAGAATAATTAAATACAAAACTCTTAGATGTTTGACTGAGGTGATTCCCACTATGCTTAGCACAAGATTGCTCAGCAATAGCCATGCTAATGTCCAGGATTTCTATTTACCATAATGGATCTGTGTTCTATACTTATCTCCTCTAGTTCTGCTGAGGGGGACTTTATGCAACTTGCTTTCCCCTTAAACCAGATTAAAGAGTAAGAAAACTTGGAATTAGCTTTACAGAATTGCATAATCTTTAGAGAAAGCTTGGCAAAAAACTCTTAATTTTTTTTAAAAAAATGCTTTTTGTCTGTAGATAGGAGTTTAATTCACTAATGCAAAATTCATTTACACAGCACTGAAAACACATGGGGATTTGTTGTTCCTCAAAAATTTATTTCACTAATTTGGTTTTCATAAGCTAGTATGAGGCTCAATCCATAGAATTTAGGGTGGAAAGGAATCATCTAGTCTGGCATAGGCAATTAGTGTCAATATATAGCCTTGTCATACTCCCTTTCCAATCTTAAACCAATAGGTTGTTCCATATTCTGTTATAAATGTTGCTTCTTGGTCCACGTATAGTTTCCTCAGGAGTCAAATAAGATGATCTGGTATTCCCATCTCTTTGAGAACTTGCCAGATATTGTTGTGGTCCACATTGTCAAAGGCTTTAGTATAGTCAGTGAAGCAGAAGTAGTTTTTTTTCCCCCTGGAACTTTCTTGCTTTCTCCATAATCCAGCAAATAGTGGCAATTTGGTCCCTAGTTCTTCTGCCTCCTCAAAAACCAGCCTACACTTTAGATAATTCTCAGTTCATATACTACTGAAGCCTAGCTTATAGAATCTTCAACTGTTGTGTGAAATTAATGCAATTGTTTGGTCATTTGAACTTTATTTGCCATTACCCTTCTTTAGAATTGGGACATAAACTGTTCTTTTGCAGTTCAGTAGTCACTGTTGAGTTTTCTAGAATTGCTGGCATATTAAGAGTAGATCTTTAACAGAGTCATCTTTAGAGTTTTAAAGATCTCATTTGGAATTCCATCACTTCCACTAGTCTTATTCTTAGCAGTGCTTCTTAAGGCTCACTCATTCTCCAGGATGTCTGGCTCTAGATCAGTAACCATTCCAGTAGGGTTATTGGTGATATTAAGAAATTTCTGGTATAGTTATTTTGTATATTATTGACACTCTTCTTAATTTCTTTTGCTTCTCTTAAGCACCTACCATTTTTATCCTGTATCATTTTTGCAGGAAACATTCCATTAATATTCTAATTTTCTTAAAGAGTTAGATCTCTTGTCCTTATCATTTTATTGCCTTCTTTTATTTCTTTGCATGCTCATTTAAGTAAACCTTCTTATCACTCCTTGTTAACCTCTGGAATTCTGTATTTAGTTGGGCATATCTTTCCCTTTCTCCTGTACCCTTTTTTAGTTTTTTGGGTTTTTTTGCAAGGCAATGGGGTTAAGTGGCTTGGCCAAGGCCATACAGCTAGGTAATTATTAAGTGTCTGAGGTCAGATTTGAACTCAGGTCCTCCTGAATCCAGGGCTGGTACTCTATCCACTGCACCACCTAGCTGCCCCCCCCCCCCGCCCAGTACCTTTTGTTGTCCTTATTGTCTCATTTATTTGTAAAGTCTCATCAGACAGTCATTTTGCTTTCTTGTTTGCAAGCTTGTTAGGAGGAGCAAATGATAGAACATGGAAAACACAATCTAAATTCTACTTATTATAATTTATTAACAGTATAAACTTTGGCAAGTCCTTTCCCCACTCTGAGAAACAGTTTCTTCATTTGTAAAACTATTGAGGTTAAACTATATTATCTTTGAGTCATAGGATATTTAGTCCGTATCCCAGCTCTGTTGCTTATTATCTTTGTAACCTTGAGTAAGTCATTTAAATATTGTAGGCCTTAGTTCATTTTATCTCTAAAATAAAGGAGTTGGACTAGATGACTTCTAGAGGTCCTTATTTTCCTAATTCTATGATCCTATTTTCCTTCCAATTCTAACATTCTGTGGTTCTAGATTTACTTAGTTCCTTTTTGCTGAAGTCTTTCCAAATAGAATACATTAATGATCCTTCAAGAACTTTCCTAGGGTCAGATATTTTCTCAATTTACTGATGAGGAAATGCACTCCCAGGCCATTACCCTTTCTTTCTATCAGACTGTACTTCATAACTGGTAACCTGCAACTTTCTGGGAATTACACAAATTCTGAATTTTATAGAAGTCTTTCTGAATGCTTATTGGTATTAATAATGTTGATTTGGTTCCATGAATATTATGTTTTGTCATCACTGAGTATATGGAGTTTTATATTCTCCTTAATGCGTAATGTTTTAAATAGATGATCTGAGTAAGTGAGTCGAATTATCCTAATAGGATGTCTTTAGTACCCTTTAATTCAAATATTGTTTGAGAAATCTCCGGGATGAAGTCTACAAAATTGACAAGCCTAGGTTATTAGGCTGGATTAGTTATGGATTTACTTTTGCAAGATGGATGTTATTCTTGTGTTTATAATTTTTATTCTATGTCCTTTTGACTGTGCTTGTATGGCTAAACCTTTTGGAGATGTTTTTTGTTTTAGAAAAGTTCATTTAACATAAACTACTACAAAGGCAAGTTCATGTGGTGAACATTCCTCCATGGTGGAGAAACAGAGGTGAAAACCAGAAGGCTGCCATGGATGTGGTTGCAGATTGGACACTCAGTAATTTCCTTTTTTGAGGGGGAGAGGATAGCATTCTTTATTATAAGTCCATCAGAGAAATTGCTTCAGTATAGGAAAAAGTGGAAAATAATGGAAAAAGGCATCCCAGGGGTGGCTAGGTGTCACAGTGGATAGAGCACCGGCCTCGGAATCAGAGGTACCTGGGTTCAAATCTGGCCTCAGACACTTAATAATAATTACCTAGCTGTGTGGCCTTGGGCAAGCCATTTAACCCCATTTGCCTTGCAAAACCTAAAAAAAAATAAAAAAAATGTATATTTACTTCACAACCTACGCAGAACAAACATACATACAATTCCCTTCACATCTTCAGGGTATACTCTCCCCTATACCACCTTGTTTTCTGGGCTAGAATAGGGCTTACAGCTCTGCCTCACTTAAATCCAGTTTATGCATAAGTCAAAAGACATAACCCATACACTTTTACTGTTTTTACTTACACTCGTGATAGAACATTTCAAGCTCATACTGATCTGATCACCCACAAATGAATACCCTTTGCCTTGTCCTCAATATTGTGATATCATTTTGGTCCTCTTCAAGCATAAAAGACTACAACTAGTTATCAGACAATAATTATTCAAAACATACTAACAAAATTAGAGGAGTAAATAAGTGAACAATTAATGTATGAGAGGAAGTGAGATTAATTATCTGTATACAGTAAAGCCAAGAACTGAACTACTTAGGGAAAGACTCCCTATTTGACACCTGTTAGGAAAATCAGAAAGGATATTGGAAAGCAATAGTTTTTGACTAGCACATTATACCATTTGTCATAATATGTTAATAGAGGCAAGGAGATATCTTTCACAACTGTGGATTCTTAATCAAACAAGAAATTGTGATGGCAGATAGTTTTGATTACATCAAATTTATAATAAAAAGGAAACACAATTTAGGAGATAGACTGAATCAAGAAGACCAAAATTCAAATTTTATTACTAGCTGTGTGACTCACTTATCATCTCAGTTCCTGAGGCAACTCTCTAGATACAAGTCACATAAGGATTGCTAATCTTGATTTGTGAAGGGATTTTCTTTGCCAGAAGTATTTATACCATTGAAATCACAAATATTTGCCAATGATAGTAATCATAGTCTTCTTAGTTTGTTAGATAGCTAGGTGATATGGTACAGTGGTGGATTTCAAAGTCAAAGAGAAACAAATGCTTACTAAGTTGCATATTGACTTAGAAAATGTCAAGTTAATATTATATTGTAGTATATCTTTTTTATTTTATTAAATATTTCTGAATTACATTTTAATCTGGGTTCCTGTAGCACTCAAGAGTTTTCCAAGTCCCTTGAGGTCCTCTGATTGAGACTTTGATGCCTCTGGTATAGTAGTTAGACTGAGGAGCTTAAAGTCAAGAAGAATTGAATTCAAATCCTACCTCAGACATTTAGCAGCTGCATGACACTGGGTAGATTTCTTAATATCTCAACCTCAGTTTACTCTTCTATAAGATGGATATAATAGTAGTACCTTCCCCAAAGGATTATTGAAACAAATTAAATGAGAAAATATTTGTAAAAAATCATTTGCAACTATCAATTATTATTATTATTGATTTTATGCTCATTGTTGAGGAACAAAATCAGTGCAGCTAGGAAAAGAAGAAAATTATTAAATGGGCAAAATATTTACATAAAATAACTTATAAAAATGTGAATATATATGGGGACTTGTGTATATATATATATATATATATATATATATATATATATATATAAACATATAAGCAAGAACTATTCCCAGTTAATTGGTAAAATAAAAATGACTTATTACCAGCTCTCAATAAAAATGGTAATTCCACTATTAGACCTATATTTCAGAGCAGCAAAACTCCCAAGTATGGCCTGAATCAGATTAACATATAATTGAAAAGTGTTTAACAAAATAAATAAAAATACAGTGCAACATAATGTTAATTTGTGACTTCTATGTCAGTATGTGATAAATGAATCTGTTTCTATTTGACTTTGATGCCACTGCTTCAGAGAGATCAAAGCAAAAAAGAAAGGAACAGTACAAAATATGTATAGCCTCTCTTTCCATTGTAGCAAAGAACTAGAAATTGTAGTGGTGTCCATCAATTGAAGAATGACTGATGTATAAGTTATGATATGGGAAGAGTACTCATGTAGTTATAATTGAGGAAAGGGATAGATTCGGGAGAATCTAGAAAGACCTGTATGAACTTAGACAATGTGAAGTGAGCAGAACTAGGAGAACCATGTAATAATAATTCTATAAAGACAAAGAACTTAAAAAAAAACTTTAGAAAGACAAAGAACATAGAAAAACTTAATAAAGAAAACTTAGAAAACTTAATGCTGCGACAAACCACAGTTCCAGAGGATTTGTGAAAAAATCCTGCTGCTCACCTTTAGTTGGAGAGGTGATGGACTCAGGATATAGAAGATGTACATTTTGTTTTTAATATGACAATGTGTAAATTGGTTTTTCTTGACCAAACATATTTGCTTCAAGAGCTTTCCCCCATAGATAGGGTATTTGGGAGTGAGAGGGAATACATTTTTATTAATCGAATAAAATAAAACAAATGCTACAATTGAAAACTGATGATATTTATTTAACTTCTTTTAAATAATAACCTGATGCGAACATGATGACTGTCACATCAAGGAAAGAAAAGAATTGTCTTTCTTCCTTTTCTCCTTTTCTTCCCTCCTTCCTTTCATTGTTTTTGTTTGTTTTTTGCAAGGCAGGGGGTCAAGTGGTTTGCCCAAGGCCACACAGCTAGGTAATTATTAAGTATCTGAAGCTGGATCTGAAATCAGGCACTCCTGATTCCAGGGCTGGTGCTCTATCCACTGCACCACCTAGCCATCCTCCGTCCTTCCTTTTCAAAAAAATCTAGAATCATGATTTATTTGTTGGAGAAACTCCTGGTGTGGAAAGTCCCTTTACTAATTTATAGCACCAATTCCAACTTATAGTTTTAAAGTTTCTTGAAACACTGAGAGGTTAGATGTCTTGCCCATGGCTTTGCAGCTAGTAGGATTCCTATTGCATTTATCTGTCCCATGTTATAATACTTCTCAATCTTTAATATTACTCATTTATTATTGACAGAACTAAGAAATGATGTTTCTGCTTTAAGTTACAAAATGCAAGGAATGTTTTTCCTTTAAAATTATATTGCTGAGGATAGAAGATTACACAATCTGTATATGCAAATGCATTTATTATGATTATACATGTAGCACTGGGAGACTTGTGATTACTTCAGTCGAATCTCGAGGTGACCCACAATAGACACTTGTTGAAATGAATTGAATTACTTATCAGAATTTTTTAAAGGAATTTGACTTCTTTTACAAGAATGAAATCATTGAAAATAACATACAGGCCATGTTTTTTTATTAGTTTCTCTAAATATTCACACTGTGCCTATTAGCTTGTGAGTCAGCATGTAAAATATTGTTTTCACATAATTACTCTAAAATTATTTTAACCAGACCTACATTTGAACTTATATTATTTTTAAAATTAATACAAAGCTAAATATATTTTTATGACTGATACACACCTTTTCTGTGCCGCCACCAGTTGACAAATTGCTTCCTGCAGGCTTTATGTTTTTTATGAGGAATTTATTGAACTCTTGACATATGACATAATCCCTAATGAATTGCCAGAATTTAAATGATTTATAGTTGACTATTAAAAAAACAGAAGGCAGTTTGCCTATTTTTTTTTTTACTTCAACTCTTGTCTGTCTAGGTTGAATTTAAAATTGTGGGTAACAACATTAATCAATAGTCCAACTTTCCTCTATGAAGAATGGTGATGCTATCTAAGTCTTTGGAACTCTCATAATGACACATACAGTTTTACAGAAGGAAATTCTAATTTTACAGTTTGAATTGAAGCGTAAGACAGTATCTTATTGTATTACTATATTATATTTTTCAAGTGTAATTCAGCTTTCAAGCCTGGAACATTTGCATAAGACTACATAAGAGAAAGTGATGACTCAATGCTGAAAACCTGTGTGAGGAGCTAAGTTGATGTGAGAGCTTTGCAGAGACATATTTCTTCATTCCTGGCTTAAGGAAGAATAAAAATACATATATATTAATATGTATATTATATAAATATACAAACATACATATACATATTTACATAAACAAATATACATATATGTTTGCATATAGTCCTTTAATTATTTCATGAGCTTCTATGGAAAGTAGATACATAGGGGTTATCTGGTTTCTCAATATGTCTCTGATTTCTAGCTCATCTCCCTAGAGACTCAAGTACTTTTTCAATGATGAGATAGGACAGTTGCTCTTGCTCTCTCTCTCTCTCTCTCTCTCATTGTTTCCCAGTGGAAAAGCTCATTCACTCTGTGTATTTTCTCCACTACTGTGTAACTTCTCCAATTTCTATTTGCTTTCTGCTTGGATGAATTGGTTTGGTCATGATTCACTATTTGTGATGGTTTTTTGTGTAAATAACATTTCGAAGGCAGGAGTCAAGTCTATGGACATAAATTTAGGGTACTTCTGCATATTTAAGGGATAGTGAATAATAAAATAGGTTGAACTTTAATTTAAAAAATAGAATAAAAGAAAAATCAAAGCAAAAATGTATTACCCTGGACAAGCAATACTTAGCAAGGCAGACAAGTAATTTTACTCTGGTATTCTTCTCTCCCAGAGAACACCATGGCTATACATGTGATCTTTTCTCTTGGAGACCGATAAGCAAGATTCCAAGATACTTATCAGTGCTCTCCCCAGGAGCTCCATCTAGACAACCCCTATGAATATATATTAGCCATGGCAGCATTACAATATCCACCACAAGTAATTCATGTAGTAGAATAATGCAATGTTGGCATGTAAGATATTCTTTTGAGTTTGTGTAGTCTGTGGAAATTTCTTTGCTGGCTTATTGCTTAAATGATTTTGATTAGAAAGTCTAGGGAATTCAAATAATAAGATAACAGACCCAGAAGAAACCAAAATGCTTGAAATGTTAGAGGACTTTTTTAAACTTAATAAATTAAAAAAGTGTTAAAACTTTTATTTTTGCATTGACTTAGAAAACATAGCCTTCTCAAGTTATAAACACCAGGCTACTTACTGTCTCTAAGAAATAGGCAGTAGGGAAAATGAAAAAAAAAAAGCATTTGAATCTTTGTTTAGGAGCATTAGTTGAGAGAGATCAGATATCTAGATAGTGGTGATACATTTGATAGCAGAAAAAAGAAAGGATGGATTTTGTAGGTTTCCACACCACCCCAATGAATTTCCACATAATTTGAGTACTAAACTTCATCTTTGGGAGGTAAAGTGATGAATATGAGTAGGAAAAAATTGTATACTCAAAACACATTACCTGCACTTTTCATCAGAGGGGCAGCTCTGAAAGCAAGGGAAAAAATCAATGCGACTCAGTTCATATTATAGTAAGCAATTCATTTGGTATTCACTGGATGAAAAGGAAATGTCTTCAGGCTTGGAGAAGAGCCTGTAAGAGGCTTGGATATGGCATACAATTTCATGGTTCAGCCTGTCTCCTGCACAATAAATAAATTTTGATAACCATATCCATAATGAGCAATTCTGGCACCATGAAATATACCTGAATAGGACACAAAGGTCTTGGTGGGGTAGGGCATTATTTAGAAATGATCAGATCACTGCTAATGGAGAAGGGGCAGAACTAGCAAGGAATGAATACTGAAATGTCGTCTCTAGGAGAGAATTTGGAGGCGAAGTAGAAGTGGCCATGTGGAAGTTTTCTGTTCTAACCAATTATTCTTGCTAGTTAAGTACTAAGGTCATTTGGTTTACTTATAGCTGAAGGAAGAGAGGGTCTGTTAATACACTCTAAATCTGGGAGGCCTAAAAGCACAGTTCTAATTTACTTGCCCCAGTTAGAAGTCTATCTCCCATTATACTCACTTGTTTGATTGTCTTTTTTTCACCTGTTGCTTCTTACTGTACTAACATTTTCCAGAGACAATTGTAATTTTGGATTAAACACTCTGGATTATATAGAATTTTTTCTTTTATCCTCCCACCTAATGTGGAAAACAATAAAAATGCTTAGGTTAGGTGGTAATGACAGGTATGATACTCTGTTAGCTTGGAATGGTCACTGCAGGACAGTCACTGGGATATGGATAGGGACTGGACCTGTGATTTCTTTGGTAAAAAAAAAAAAACTCACAGAAACCAACATAGTCAAAATTAGCAGGAAAGCAGGTAAACAGGGAAAGAATTAGAGCAAATTTCTCTTTTAAGTTTCATTTCTCAAATATAAAGAGAACTGAGTTTTAAAATTTTATTTGACTAATGATTTTATTTATTTTCATAGACCTTTTTTGTTGTTCTTCAATTGTGCCCACTTCCCATTTGGCTTTTTCTTGACAAAGGTACTGGAGTGGATTCCTTCTCCAACTTATTTTACAAGTGAGGAACTGAGTTAAATAGGTTTAAGTGACTAAACCACCTAATAAGCATACAAGGGGGAATTTGAATTTATATCTTCCTGACTCTAGGCTGGGCTTTCTATCCAGTGTCCCACCTAGTTTCTCCCTAAATCTATAAAATTAAGAGCCATTTCCCAGTTGATAAATGGTAAAAATATATAAACTGGCATTTTTCAGAAGAAATAAAGGCTGTCAATACTCATGTGAAAAAAATTTACTCTAAATCACAATCATTAAAGAAATGCAAATTAAAATAGCTCCAAGGTACCAACTCATATCTATTAGATTGACTAACATGACTGAAAAAGGAAAATGACAAATTATAAAGAGGATGTGAAAAAATGGGTACATCCACTATTTTGGAGCTATGAAGTAATATAATAATTTCTGAGAACAATTTGGAACTATGCTCAAAGGATGATAAAACTGCAGTGCCACTACTTCGTATCTTGAAGTGACCAAAGATAAAGGAATAGGATCTACCACTACAAAAATATTTATAGCAGCTATGTTTTTTTTCAGTTGGCAAATAACTGGAAATCATTGAACTGCCAATCAGTTGGGAAATGGCTGAACAATTCATGGTATATAATTTTGATGGGATTCTATTATACCATAATTTATGATGAAGAGCATTATTTCACAAAAACCTTGAAGAATTTTATGAACTTCTGCAGAGTAAAATGAATTAAACCAGAAGAACATTGTAAATGGTAATATCAATACTATAATCATAATCATCTGTGAAAACTTTGCTACTCTGATCAACACATGTTATTCAAGATAATTCCAAAGAGTATATGACAGAGATGCTATGCTCCTCCAGAGAGAGAATTAATGAACTCTGAATACAAATTGAATCTATTGTTTTCTACCTTTTTATTTTTCTTACTTTTTTTCAACATGACTAATGTGCAAATATGTTTTGCTTTATTTCACAATATAATGGTAGTTGGGACTCAAATTTTTTTTTAATATGAATGTAAAAAATAAAATGAAAAAAGAAAAAAGAAAACTCCCAGGCATGGTAACATTGTCTTTTAATGCAAGTCAGCAACTTTACTGTAATCTACAGTTACCTCTAGCATTGAGAGATCAAATGACTTGCAGGTCACATAACCTATATTTTTGTTCCTGGTTCTAAGAGCAACTTGCTATCCATTAGGTCATACTACTTCTTCCCAGAGGTTGATTTTTGTTTTTCATAAATAGCCTAGGAAGTTAGATTCATGATTCTGAATGTATAAGTCATTGAGTTATTTTCAATTTGGAATAAAATATTAATAACTATAAGATTTTATAGCATTTAATGCGAGCTAGGCACTGTGTTGAGTGCTTTATAATTATTTTATTTCATTTGCTCCTCACATCAAACTTGGGAAGGTAGGTGCTATTATTAGTTTTAGTTTATAAATGAGAAAATATTAGCAGAGTTGAAATGACTTGCCCAGGGTCACATAGCCAGTAAGTGTCTTAGCTTGCATTTGAACTCATATCTTCCTGACTCCAGAGCCAGTGCATTATGCATTGTTTCTAGCTACCTCATAATATTCTTTGTTGTTATTATTTCAATAATAACAACAATGATAATAATAACTAAAATTTATTTAGCACATTCATGTTTTCAAAGCTCTTCACTTACATTATCTCATTTGAACCTCACAATAATCCTTGGAATAGCACCCACTATTTCATACCCATTTTAAGAATAAGGAAACTGAGACTAAGAGATTTAGTATCTTGTTCAGGATCATACAGCTATAGAGTATCTAGGGCTAGATCTGAACTCAGATTGTCTTGATTCCCAAGTCTAGCTCTATGGCTGTCCTATTCTATCCCTCACCCAGCATGTGAAGAGTCATTTTATTTAAAAAAAATCTTAGAAGAAATATGGGCACCATTCAAAATAGAATTTGTCTACATGTCATCCTTTCTGTGTTCTTAAATTTGGGATTAGACTGACTTGGACTTCTGTGGCATTTATTTTTCTTAGCAAATCCATTGCAGTCCTTTTAGTATTGAAGACAAGAATATACTCTGTAGAAATAAATTTCAGTTAAAAATTTCATTCAGCAATTAGGTTTTTCCAGTGTTATTTTCTGATGATAGGAGCTGTGTAGTCAGTCTGACTTGCAGTAGCAATTTTCAAGTATAATGAAGTCAATTATAGCATTGGTACAAAGCATTTTCAAAGTAAAGGTCCATAGATCCTTTATGGCAGTTGGAAAATATCTTGTACATTTTGCTATTTCTTTGTGTTCAGTTGCCTTTTCCCTTATCACTCCTGAGCTTTAGGTATGATTCAGTTACTTTTACAATCTAGGCTAAAAACAGACACTAGTGTCTACTAAGTTTCAAGAATCTATTTGGGTTTGAAAAGAGTTAATTACAAGGACAAATCCCTTATTTTTTTCCTGGTCCAGAGAAAGCAATTTCCCCTCCATTTACAATGATGGATCCAATAGCATGAATTTTAGCCTGTATAAAATATATATATATATATGTATATGTGTATATATATGTATATGAATATACATATAAACTCACAGAGATTGACAGTGTAGTATAATGGATCATAGGTTGGCTTTCAAGTCATCAAAATTTGAGTTCAAGTTTTGTTTCTACATATAATGACCATGAGCCTTTGGGAAAATCATTTGATCGCTAAGTCATTTCCTTGAGAATATAGGCTACATATAAGTTGCCTATCAAGATCAGCAGAGAGTTTTTAACAGTAAAAAGTCCCCACACTAATGAAATCACAGGTCTGGTGAAAAAGAAAGCACATAAAAGTGTACCAGCTCATACTAATAGGAAAACGAGTCAAAATAAATGTCTTCCAGTCTCACAAAGATGTCAGCAAACAGATGGGTATCAGCATAGCCTTTGATGCTGACAACTTATACTTACATATAGAAGCACTTGGCTTGTCTTAGAATTTCCTATAATGCAAGTGATATCTTTGTACTGTTGATTGTCATTGGGGGGATTGCCAATATACCATTATCTCATTTCAGGGACTAAATAACTTAGACATCACATATAGTTCAAGAGAAATTGTTGTTGATCAGCCTTTGTTTTCAGAGGATCAGTGACATCACAGGGTGAAAGGCACTAATTCTAAGCTGAAATTAATGGTTAGAAGAAGCTAAGTCAGCAGGGCCTATGGCTGTCCTGAGTGATCATTTGTCCCCTTGTTTTATGTGACCATATATGATATAACTTTGTTTTTTTAACGTTTTTTTGCAAGGCAAACGGGGTTAAGTGGCTTGCCCAAGGCCACACAGCTAGGTAATTATTAAGTGTCTGAGCCCAGATTTGAACCCAGGTAGTCCTGACTTCAGGGCCGGTGCTTTATCCACTACGCCACCTAGCTGCCCCCTATGATATAACTTTGATGCCACTATGTACTCTTTCATCGTGTGTGTTTGTGTGTGTGTGTGTGTGTGTGTGTGTGTGCGTGCGTGTGTGTGTGTGTGTGTGTGTGCATGTGAATTAGATTTCAGTGAGTCAGAGGGAAGAGTTGAGTAGAGGCATTAGTCTCACTTTCTCCTCCTGAGTCACTGAAGTTCAGAATGAAGACAAAAGTCAGGACAATTGTTCACAACCTGAGAGAAGGTGGATAACTTTAGCATTTTTGATATGCTTTGGTGAAAATACTAGTGAGGAGGGTGGATAGAAGTACCGGAAAATTTTTAAGCACTTGTATCAAAAGAAAATATCAATAGGATTGAGGATGACTTATATAAATAAAATTCTATTTCTGTAAAAAAAATTCATTCATTGGCATCAGTATTTTAACCATGTATATATTGATTAATTCTTTTCTTACAAGTTGCTCAAGATCACATGAAGAGTCCAAGATTAATATAAAGGTCTGAAATCTGCTACTTCTATTGGTCACACAGTAGATACTAAGGAAGAGGTGCTGAATATTTTTTTCTGAAAGGAAGTTTAAAGTTTCTAGGGATGTTTGTCCAGAGAAAAAATTGGGCTGGGTATGGTGTTACCTTCAAGCAGGTATCATGATGAAGAGTCAAATCAACAAGCCAATAACTTATTTCAGGCTGCAGTATGGGCCAGAAGGATAAGTCTTGTTTTTCTTGATCTTGGGGACAGACAGACAGACAGTATGAGGAACAATAGGGTAAAATTAAAAAAATTACCAAGAGGTAGATGTTAAATATTCATAAAGGAAAATTCCCTGTCTATGGCTTCTGAAAATTGGAATGTGAGAGGAATGCTAAGAAGATGGAATGAAAGGTAACGTAGAGGTAACTTTTCCTTCATTTTGTCATTTAGACATGTTTTGTCTGATTCTTGGTGACCTCTTTAGGTGTTTACTTTACAAAGATACCAGGATGCTTTGCCATTTTCTTTTCATTTTACAGATGAGGAAACTGAGGCAACAGGGTAAAATAACTTACCCCCAGAGGATTACAGAGCTACCCAGTGTCTGAGACCAAATTTGAACTCATAAAGACGAATAAATAAATACTTAATTTTAAATTAAGTGTAATCAATTGTGAAAAGGAAAAAAAAAATAAAAGAGCCTGATTGGTGGCAAGAGACACATTTACCACAATGGAACCAGAGAAATATCAGCAGAAAATGAAATGGAAATTAGGAGGAAAGAATGAACAAAACTTTTTTTTTTAGTTTGTTTGCAAGGCACTGGGGTTAAGTGGCTTGCCTAAGGCCACACAGCTAGGTAATTATTAAGTGTCTAAGGTAGGATTTGAACTCAGGTACTCCTGACTCCAGGGCTAGTACTCTATCCACTGCACCACCTAGCCACCCCAAGGAAGAATGAACAAAACTTTGAAAAAAAGCCATTTCACTGCACAAGTACTTTGCAACAAAGGAAATTGAGTCAAAATCCTCTGATCTATCTTTGCATTCTTCCTTTGTCGTTTCATATAGCCCAAGACAATTGTTTTGTAATGCTTTTTTAATACTTACTTTTCTTATATATAATATGGACATAAATATAATTTATAGTACCTCCCTCCTGGAATTTTTGTGAGGCTTACATATAATAAATTACGTAATATGTTCTACAAATATTCAAGTTTTATAAAAATATTAATTATTGTTATCTTCAAGTAATAATCCTGGACATTTATAAAGTAGGTCTCAGTTTGCGAATTACTTTCACCTAGACACCACAGACTATCAGAGCTGAAAGGGATCTTAGAAGTCATCTAATTCAACCACCTCATTTTACTGAGGAGGTTTCTGAGTATCAAAGCTTCAAAGCATATTGCCCAAGGTTATGGTTTCAGTGTTAATCTCTTAGGGGCAAACTAGGGACTAGAACCCATCTCTTCTGTCTCACAGCTGTTATTCATGATTGTGGTTAAAAGTTCAAAGCTCTCAACTTACTCATTCTATGAAGAAATAACTGTATTATATATATATATATATATATATATATATATATATATAGCATTATAGCATTATAGCATTATATCTCTATCTATCTACAGAGAGAGAGAGAGAGAGACAGAGACAGAGACAGAGACAGAGACAGAGAGAGAGTCAGTCTCATCTTCTCTTCACAGTAAATCCAAGAGCAGTATGAGGAAGGTATTATTATTTCTGTTTTACATGAAATCTTTTCTCATAGACCTACCTTCTAATGTCTACCTATTAAATTAATTTGAATTTCCTTTGTATATATTTTGTATGTACCAATTTCACATAAATTTCAGTATGTGCAAGCTTAATAGGTTGTCTCCTTTTATAGGCTGTAATTCTTTGAGGTAAGGACTGCTGCATTTTTGTCTTTGCATATACCCAGGTCTCAGTACAGTCCCTGGAAAATACTAGTTACTATGTGAATGCTTGCAGATTCACTTATTATTATTAAATGAGTGAATATCATAGCAATGGTGAACCTCAGATATTCAGGAATTCCCAAGAGCTCTTTCTCTCTGTCTCTTTCTGCTAAATGCAGAGCAATTAACAACATTTTTCCCCATCTTAATTATTATTTAATCCTTCAGAAAGGTGAAGGGAGCAATAAGGGGGTAGTCTATGCTGGAACTGATTTTTACCAACAGAGGAATGAGTCACTTGGATGGAAGTGATAGAAAGCGTGGGAGGAAAATGACCCATCTCTCCTAGAATTTGTGATAGAAGAAACGAAAGTCTGATATGAACCCCAGATTTCAGGAGAGCAGATTTCAAATAGAAAATGATAAGTTCACAAAAATAAAAAGTAGGATCCCACTATTAAATATTCTACAAGTGGAAGTCATCCATGAAGACAAAAAGGGGGAAAATCTGATATAGAAAAAATACAAGTGATTCCAAGAAACAATATGAATGCACCGAAAAATCATGAAGGAACTTAAATTTGTAAGAGATATGCACAGAATATGGAAGCAATCAGAGTAGTGAAGAGTCTTGAGTACATTCTATGTGAGCATCCAGTGAAGGAACTGGGAATGTTTAACTAGAAGAGAAAACTTAGCAAGACAGTATTCACATACTCAGTTTGCTCCCATGATCACAGGAGCAAACTGAGTATTTGAAGAGAGGCAAATGTAGGCTTGCTATCAGGAAAAAATTTCCTAACAGTTAGAGCTATCTCCAGATCCAGTCTGACTTTTAGAGCAGTGGGCTCCTCTTCATTAGAGTTCTCCATACCAAAGCTAGAAGACTAATTGTTGAGCATGTGTGAATTGGACTAAATGGCCTGTAAGATTCCATCCAGCTCTGAAATACTGGTGATGATGATAACTGCATTCACTGCACCCCATGCTGAGCACTTTACAAATGAGGTCTCATTTGTTTATATGAGTCACAAATGGGTTGTGATATGAATTAGTGAAAGGGAATTCCCCCACGTTGACAAAATCACAAATCCTTTACATATTTGTATGGTGAACTCTTATACTTAATATGAATTATGATAATGTAGTTAGCCTATATAATCATTTTCTAAATAATGTTTATGGAGTGGTGATTTTGGGGCAACAGAATCAGTTATGTATAATGAAAATTATTTTTGAAATCCTAAAATAACATCAAGGGAGAGATATAATTTCAAATTATATTCAATTTTGAAATATCCATCAGGTGATTATCTACTCTTTAGATCATAGGTGAAAAAGTTTATTTCTCTTGTTATTGTACCCTCCATCTAACTGTTAATGTGTCTGCTAACAATATATGATGATGCTTTGGTTCAAATATCATCTAGGTGGAATCTCAACTAGATAGTCATATCTATGTGGGTGTTTTGCATGTGTATGGGTATGTGAGTCACACTGTCAGATAGAGACTATGTATGTGATTTCTAAAAATTTATTTGCCTGTAAGTTTAAACTTCTCCAACTGGATGTCTTATAGGCATCTCAAAATCAGTCTCCAAAACAAAACTCATTGTCTTCCCTCTTAAATCCAAACTCAGCTATTTTTTCAACAGTACCCCCATACTCTTTGTCACCCAGGTTTGCAATCTCAGTATCTTTATAAACTGTTCTTTTGCCTATCTCCTGTGCTTCATATCTAGTTGTTTTCAAGTCTCATTCATTTGAACTCTACAGAGTCTCTTGAATATGTCATTTTCCTCCAGTTACATTCAGGACTTGGTCACCCCTCACTTGGACTATTTGAGCCTCCTTATGGAATTCTAAGTTTCCAAGCTCTTTTTTTTCTCTTCTGTCTTTCCTCCACAGAAATGCCAAAATAATCATTTTCCTAAAGCAACAATCATGATGGGGTCACTTCTCTGCTCAAGAAGCTTCACTGACTCAATGTTGCTTTTCAGATAAGATATATTTCCCTTTGTTTAGCATTTAAATGCCCTTCATAGTCTGACTCCAGACTCCCTTTCCAGAAATGTTGTACAATATTTCTCTCTATGAACTCTACAGAGAGAGCAAACCTGCAACCTAAAAGAAGTGCCTTCAAAAGTCTTAAATTTAGCCCCAACCAGATTAAAATGTAATTGGGAAAGATTTAACAAAATAAATAAAAACAAAAGAACATAGATAATAAACAACATAGAGATAATATTAATTTAAAGTTTTCTGAATCAATATGTGACTCAAATCTGTTTCTATTTGAGTTTGACAACATTGTCTTGCAGCACAACTCATCTAGGCAGTGAGGTGGCAGAGTGGATAGAGCACCAGGCCTGGAATCAGAAAGACTTGAGTCTAAACCTAGCCTCAGATACTGAATAATTGTTGTGTGATCTTCTGCAAGTCACTTAACCCCTGACTGCCTTAGTTTCCTTAAGTGTAAAATGGAGCACTGATGGGGCAGCTAGGTGGTGCAGTGGATAGAGCACTGGCCCTGGAGTTAGGAGTACCTGAGTTCAAATCCTACCTCAGACACTTAATAATTACCTTGCTGTGTGGCCTTGGGCAAGGCACTTAACCCCATTGTCTTGCAAAAAAACAAACAAAAAAAAGTGGAGCACTGACCTCCCAGGTGTGTTGTGAGGATAAAATACTTATAAAGCACTTAACACAGTATCTTAAGTAATAGTAGGTGCTAAATAAATGCTTATTTCTTTCCTACCTACTAGCTTTTATCCAAACTTGTCAACTTATCTTATAAGATCATAGATTTAAAGCTGAAGGGGAACATAGAGATCATCTAGTGGTCCAACAGTCTTATTTTAGAGATGAAGTAATTCAAGACTGGAGTGGTAAAGTGACTTGTCCAAAGTCACACTGATAGATAATAGACCTGGGATTTGAACTTCATGTCCTCTACTCCAAATGCATAGATCTTTTCCATTGTACTAAATGATGACTTTGAAAAAAACGAGTAACACCACAAAAATTACAAGCAGAATCTCAGAGAAGAAAAAGGCCAGGCCACACATACTACATAAAAACCTGAGAGAAGTGAAAGGAGAGACTAGCAAGAGTAATTTGAAATGAAATGAGTAACAGGGAAAAGAAGGCAAATTACTATCTTAGTAGACAGGGTGGTAAATCTTTTCCAAAGCCCACCCTGAAAATAAGATTGAAGCAAATTGAAATCAATGACTATGAAACCACAAGAAATATTCAAATTGAAAAGGTTGGAAAAAAAATAGAAAATGTAAGATGTCTATGACAAGAAACAGATGACTTATATGAGAAGTCTAGAAGAGATAACCTCAGAATCATCAGAGTGCCTGGAAACTATGACCAAACAAAAAAAAAAATCACAAATAAAAAGTGCCCAGATTTGCTAGAAGTAGAGCACAAAATAAAAATAAGAAGATTTCTATATTGAAATGATATGTAAAACTAGGAGATAGTAAAGAAACTAATAGGACAGTCCATCAGCTAATCTTTTTCAAGAAAGGCAACCAAATCGCAAGTATCAGAAAGGAAAAAAGAAAATTCACAACAAATAATGAAAAATAAGGGAAATTTTTCTTGCTAACAAATTTGGGTAATTATGCCAAAAAAACCCTAACAGTTTTTAATGAGATAGATGACTATTTCCAAAATTTAAAATGCACAGATTAACAGATAAGAAATAGAGAATTGTAATAACCCAATTTTAGAGAATGAAAATGAAAAAAATGATAAATGAATTCCCAAAGAAAAGAACAAGATAGATTTATAAGCAAATTATATCAAACATTCAAAGAATAATTCAGACTAATATTATATAAGCCTTGCTGAAAGAAAAAAAGATAATCTACCAAATTGCTTATGTGATCCATATATACTCCTGATACCTAAATCAAGGAATGTTAAAACAGAACATAACTAAAAATATTCCAAGTGAATATCAATGCAAAGATATTATTAATCATATTTATATGGTATTTTAGATTTTCAAACACTTATGCATATTATTTCATTTGTTCCTCAGGAATCTTGTGAGGTAGATATTTTTCTCCTGATCCCTTATTTTATAGATGAAACTAAACCTGGAAAGTAACATATTCAGAATCATACTACTAGCCAATGTCTGAGGAAGGATTGAAACTCAGGTCTTCTTGACTTCATGTCCATTCCCTCTGTACATAGCAACCTATTAATATACAAAATATTAACAAAGAGGCTACAATAACATATTTAAATAATTGTTCACTGTGAACAGTTGATTTTCTTACTTCATTGCAAGGTTGGTCCAATATTAGGCAAGGTATAAACAGAATTAATTATATTAATAAGGAAAAAATTAAATTATATATCAATAAATATGAGGCAGCTAGGTGGTGAAGTATATAGTGTTGGGTTTGGAGTCAAGAAGATTCACCTTTCTGAGGTCAAATATAGTTTCAGACACGTATTGGCTGTGTGACCCTAAGTAAGTCATTAACCCTATTTACCTCAGTTTTTTCATCTGTAAAATGATCTGAAGAAAAAAAATGGCAAATGATTACAATATCTTTGCCAAAAATATCCCCAAATGGGACCATGAAGAATGACACTCAAATGAAGAAAAACAAAGTGAATATATCAAATACACATTTCTCTTAAAAGAAAACAAAAGAATATAAGAATATTTCCTTAATATGTAAAATACTATCAAAGGTTTACATGTATAATTGAGAAATGCTAGGAGCTTTTTCAGTAAGCTGAGGAATAAATATGATTATTATGATCATTATTATATGCTATAGTTTTAGAAATACTAGCTATAGTATTAAAACAAGAAAAAATTGAGTAAATAAGCAGAATTAGAGAAGAAAAAATTATTTTAGATGATATATATCAACTTAAAGGACCCTAGAGATTTGATTAAAATTTTAAAACTATTGTAAAGTTATTGTTTACTTGCTTTAGTTGTGTCTGACTCTTCTTAATCACAATTAGGGTTTTCTTGGCAAAGATATTAGAGTAGTTTGCCATTTCCTCCTCTGGTTCATTTGACAGATGAGAACAATGATGCAAACATTCAAGAGACTTGCTCAGGTCAAACATCTAGTATATGTCTACAACTGTGTTTGAATTGAGGTCTTTGTGACTCCAGACCCAATGCTCTATCCACTATCTTCCCTATAGTAAAGTAGAGGAATATAAAATAAACCCCCCAAATAATCAAAATTTCTATTCCCCACAAAAGCCATCAGAAAGAGATAAATTCCATTGAAAACAAATACAGAATGTGTAAAGTGTATGAGAGTTCACTTCATAAGACACAGTTGGGCCACAACCAGTCATCCTGACGTATTACTTACCCCTGGACTCTGATGACCCCAGATGAGAGAGTGAGACTGATGATTTTGCACAGCACTGCCTCACAGAAATCCAATTCACTCTTAGGTCAAAATATCACCCTCCTGATGTCATTGGTCTTTGATAATGAAGGATGAATGACAACATTATCAAGATACACAGCAACTTTTTAAATTAAAACATAATATAGTTTATAAAAATGAAGACAGAACTAAATAATAAGAGTTGAGCTTAAGTGTGTATAGTTAGGCTATCCCAATGTAAAGCAAATGACAATACTACCTAAATTAATTTGATTATTCAGTGCTATACCAATCAAACCGCCTAAGGGTTGTTTTATATATCTAGAAAAATAATAATGAATTTCATCTGGAGGAATAAAATGTTAAGAATCTCAAGGAAAATAATGAACAAAGATAGAAAAGAAGGGGGCCCGGCAATACCAGATTTCAATTTGTACTATAAATCAGTAATCACGTAAATGATGTGCTAGTGGTTAATAAAGAGATCAGCCACTGGAACACAATGAACAGGTAAATAGTTTATAAGCACACAATGTACAGAAACAAACATAGTACCACAACGTTCAGTACACCCCAAAGCCCTCAGGTGTTCCTATTTGACTAAAAAAAATTTGGAAAAACTTGAAAGCTGTTGGATGGAAATTAGGTCTAAACCAAGATCAAACATTATCCATCTTAATAATCTGCAACTGAGAATGTGGTCTGGATATTAAAGGCCACATCTTGACTTATAGAAAGGAACAGTAAGGGAGAAATTTTTTTTATCATAGATAGGGTGGAAGTTTGTGACCAAAAGGGACTCAAGAGAATTCCAGAAAACAGAATGAATAATTTTTACTACTGCAATTTGCAAAGCTTTTGCACAAACAAATTCAACAAATGAGGAAATAGATCACTGGGAAAAAGATTCTTAAATTCTTCTCTAATGAAGTTCTGATATCCATGACATATAAGGAACAAATTCAAATACATGGGAAAATGTCTATATCATCCCTTTATTGCTCATAGGTTGGGACTCTCAGGGAATCACTACCTCAAGTTCAAAGCATTCTGTGGATTTACACTACTAAGTCTTGAGTTTCCAAGCCCTCATTGGTGCTGCTAATATTTAATAGTCAGGCACTTGATGCAGTTAGCCTGAAGCAAAGACCTTCATTGTAATGGCATAATAAGAACAAGGGTAACAAAATGTGCCCCCTTTCATAAACTGAAGAGCACTCTCCATTTTTTTTCTCTTTTTTTTTTGTTTTTGCAAGGCAATGGGGTTAAGTGGCTTGCCCAAGGCCTCACAGCTAGGTAATTATTAAATGTCTGAGATCAGATTTGAACTCAGGTCCTCCTGACTCCAGGGCCAGTGCTCTATCCACTGCACCACCTAGCTGCCCCCACTCTCTAATTTCTACACAGGTTGCTTCATGGTCAAAGTACTTGGATCTTTATCCACCCAAAACTAAGAGTGTGTGAGCCTCTAATAATATATTTAATTATTTAGTCAGTCAGAGGACACAATTAATACAAACCAAAGGCATTTAAAGGAGGGGAAGGTAGAGGAAGGAAATAAGGATTTATGTTATACATGCTCTTTGCCGGGCTGTCTAAAGACTTTTCCAAATATAATCTTATTTGATCCTTTTTAATGAAGTAGCATAGAAGAAAAGTGGCAATAGAATGTTTGTGCTCTAAACCAGTGACACTGAACCCTAAATGGGAAGGAAGCATGGTCTTTTTTAGGGAATATGTGTGAAAAGGTAGAAATGTATGGAACTATAGCTAAAGCAAAGTAGCAAAATTTGACCTGATGTCACTAAAAACTTTCTAATGTCTAGAATTATTCCAAAGTGAAATGGGCCTCCTTGGGAGGCCTCCCTGTAATTGGATATTCTCCATACAGAGACTGGATACTCTCTTTCCAGGCATGTTCTAGTGGAAATGCCTTTTTTCTGTTTAAGTTAAACTAGATAGCCAATGAGATCTCTTTCATGTTTCAAAGACTGTGATTCTAGGATATGTACGTGATAAGGCAATAGATTAGGTACTATGGATGATAATAAGCTATGGCAAAGTTTTTGCCTTCATGGAAATTTCATGGAGTAGGAGAGAGAAAACATATGATTAGGAGTCAATTGGAGGGGTATTCTGTGGATTTATTTTATTTGCATATGCTTGCTTATTGAATGGAAAGGTTTGTTTTTAATTGGGGGTTAGGGTTGGGGAAGGAGAGGAGGATGTGAATGTGATGTCTAGAAAGGAAAGAAAAATTGGTCATTGTGGCATTTTTTTAAAGAAAGGAAAAATATGCAGAAAGAGGTTCAGAAGGGAACCTAGAAGAGAGGGCAAATTTGATAGTTACTTGTCGCATATTCTTTTAAAATTAAAAAAATAAAAATTATGTATAATAGAGATATATATTTTCATGCATAATCTTTTTTGTTCCATGTATATTTGGTCATATTGTAGAGAATTAAAATTAAATTAAAATTCTAAAAGATGAATAGATGAGATTATTTTGTAATAAAAGTTGTCATGGAGAATTCCTATTCATGTTACCTTTACCAAATTGATTTTTGAAAATATAAAGGAAAAATAAAATCCTTTTTCTCCGATTATTTGGGGGGGAAGAATTCAGAATTTTAATGATCTCTTCATGTCCTTTAGTCAGTGATGAAGTTCTGAAAATAGGGTCCAAAAATAAGAACCATACAATCCAAATTGAGCATTAAATTTCTAAATTTCTAAATAGACCATTATTTTCATATTTCTTTCTAATTGGTAATCAAGTTGGAAGATTCACTGTGGATTATGAATATGAATGACAATGATAGAGTTCAGAGATTCAAAGCAGAGGAGGACAATAAAGTCCTCTGATTGTTCTAGTATCATCTTTTTTTTTTTGCTTCCTTCCTTCCCCCACCAATACCAAGTTGTCATGTATTTCAGTCAGAAATAGGAGGGAGGGAGAAAGAAACCAAAGATAGGATAATTCATGAATAACTTTTATGCATATCACAATTTGCAAGCTGTTTTCATATATATGCCACAACTAGATTCTTGTTGTAAATTCATTTTCAAAATATCCTACATATAAGTGGATAATTATCAATGTCAAAATCAAGAACTCATTTTAAACTCTACCTAGATAAATTTTGGCAAAGACTCCTCTATTCTGTTCTTAATTTTATTTTTTTCCAATTATGTGAAGATAGTTTTCAACATTGATTTATATAAAATTTTGAATTCCACATTTTTCTACTGCTCTCCCTTCCCTCCACCTCCCCATGACAGAAATTCATCTGATATAGGCCATAAATGCACAAGCATGTTTAGCATATTTCCATAGTAGTCTGTGAAAGAAGAATCAGAACATAAGTGGAAAAAAACATGGGAAAAAATTTGAAAGATTCCCTAGTTCTTTCTTTGGATGTGAATGGCAGTTTCTTTTTTTATTCATATATTACTTTATTTTATTTTATTCAATTACATGCCAGGATAATTTTCAATATTCATTTTTATAAAATTGTGAATTCCACATTTTTCTCCCTATCTTCCTTTCCTCCTCCCAACCCTGAACAGCCAGTGATCTGGTGTAGATTAAATATATACAGCTGTGTTAAACATGTTTTCAGATTAGTCATGTTATAAAAGAAGAATGAGAACAACAGGGAACAAAAACCATTAGAAGGGAAAAAATCATAAAACAAATTCAAAAAGTGAAATAGCATGCTTTGGACTGCATTCAGACTCCATAGCGTTTTTTCCCCTTTTGATGTGGATGACATTTTCCATCACAAGTCTTTTAGAATTGTCTTTGGTCATTGTGCTGTTGAGAAGAGCTAAGACTATCATAGTTGATCATCTTACAATGTTGCTGTTAATTTGTACAATGTTCTTCTGGTTCTGCTCATTTCACTTAGCATCAGTTCATACCAGTCTCTCCAGATTATTCTGAAGTCTGCCCACTCATACTTTCTTACAGAACAATTGTACTACATCATAATCATATACTGTAATTTGCTCAGCCATTCTCCAATTGATGAGCATCCTTCAATTTCCAATTCTTTGCCAGACAAAAAGAGCTGTTATAAATACTTTTGTACATATAGATTTTTTTTCCCGTTTTGTATGATCTCTTTGTGTTACAGACCTAGTAGTGGTATTGCTGGATGAAAGGGTATGCAGTTTTATTGCACTTTGGTTATAGTTCTAAACCATTCTCCAGAATGATTGGATCAATTCACAACTCCAAAATACTGCAGTTTTCCCAAATCCTCTCTGACATTCCTCATTTTCTTTCTTTGTCATTTTAGCCAATCTGGGATGAAGTGGTACCTCAGAGTTGTTTTAATTTGTATTTCATTAATCAGTTATGATTTAGAGTATTTTTTTCATATGATTATAGACAGCTTTAATTTCTTGATCTGAAAATTGTCTTGTCATATCTTTTGACCATTTATCAATTAGGGAATGACTTGTATTCTTATAAATTTGACTCAGTTTTCTCGATATTTTATGAATAAGTCCTTTATCAGAAGAACTAGTTGTAAAAATTGTTTCCCAACTTATTGCCTTCATTTTAGTCTTGGTTGCATTGATTTTATTTGTGCTAAAACTTTTCAATTTAATGTAATCAACGTTATCCATTTTGAATTTTTTTTAATGTCCACAATCTCTTTTTTGATCATAAACTGCTCCCCTTTCTTTAGAAAACAGATGAACTATTCTGACAGGTAAACTATTCCTTTTTCTCCTAGTTGGCTGATGATATGACCTTTTATGTCTAAATTTCTGCCATACTGTCTTCCAGTTTTCCCAGCATTTTTTATCAGTGAGTTCTTATCCCAGAAGCTGGTGTCTTTGGGTTTACTATAGATTACTATAATCATTTATTACTATTTCTTGTCTTCCTATTCTCAAATGCTTGTCTTTGTCTGTATTTCTTAACCAGTGCCAAAAAGTTTTAATGACTCCTGCTTTATGATATTTTTGAACTTTGGTCTCTCTAGATGAATTTTATTACCATTTTTTTATAGTTCTTCAAAACATTTTTTGGTACTTTGATTAGAGAGGCACTGAATAAGTAATATAATTTGGATAGAATTGTCATTTTTCTTATATTAGCTCAGCCTCATCATGAATACTTGACATTTTTCCAGTTGTTTAGATCTGATTTTATTTGTGAAAAGTGTTTTGTAATTGTATTCATATAGTTTCTAGGTTTCTTCACAGGTAGATTCCCAAATATTTTATGTTGCCTAACAGTTACTTTAAATGGAATTTCTTTTTCTATCTCTTGTTCTTGGGCTTTATTGTTCATATATAGAAATAATGATGATTTATATAGTTTTATTTTGTATCCTACTTTGCTGAAGTTGTTAATTGTTTCAAGTGGATTTTTAGTTGATTTTCTTAGATTCTCTAAATATACTATTATATTGTCTGCAAAGACCGAAAGTTTTGCTTTCCCATTACCAATTCTAATTCTGTCAGGGTCATTTTCTTATCTTACTGCTAAAGTTAACAATTTAAATAAAATATTGATTAGTAGTGGTGACAATGGGCAACCTTATTTCACTTTGATCTTATTGAAAATGCTCCTAGTTTATCCCCATTACAAGTAATATTTGCTTATGGTTTTAGATGGATATTCTTTTTATTGTAAGGCAAACTACAAATATTCATCTATAGTATTTTTAATAGGAATAGGTGCTGTATTTTGTCAAAGGCTTTTCCAGCATCTCCTAAGATAATCTTATGATTTCGGTTAGTTTTGTGTTTGATGAAGTTAATTGTTATTTTCCCAATATTGAACCTGCCTACCTGGCATAAATCCTACCTGATTATGGTGTATTATCCTAGTACTAACTTTGTTGTAATCTATTTACTAAAATTTTAATTTAAAATTTTTGCATCAATGTTCATTAGGGAGATTGTTCTATAATTTTCTGTCTATTTTGACTCTTACCAAATTGGTGTCATGAAAGGAACTTGGCAGAACTCCTTTTTTAAAAATTTGTTTATATGGAAATTGAATTAATTGTTCATTAAATGTTTGGTAGAATTCACTTGTAAATTCATCTGGGTCTTGAGATTTTTTTCTTAGGGATTTCATTGATGGTTTCTTCAATTTCTTTTTCTGAAATGAGGTTATAGCCATGCCCACTGCACTTGGTTTCCCAGACTCACAATTTACCTTTGACACTGGGCCTCAAAGCCTCTCAGTTGGTCTGCTGCATCATTGGTTAGCTGAACTGGGACCTAGGGTCCTTGACTGGTGAGCTGTGTTGTGATTGAGATTATCCCATTGCCTTTCCCACCCAATCTCTGCTTGGACATGCTTCCCCTGCATTGGACTAGGACAGAACTTTCCTGAAGTCCTTCTAAGATATGTTATGCTGAAAAATCCTCCATTTTGCCTTTTTGTGGGTTCTGTTGTTCCAGAAGCTGTTTAGAGGCATGATTAGCATTGTTTTAGAGAAAACTTGGAAGAGCTCATGGAAGTTCTTGGCTTCTTTCCACTGTCTTGACCCTGCCCCTGGACTCTTCAATTCTTAATGTAAAGAAAAAATTGTCCACCTCTGGAATCTTCACCCTCAGAAATATAAATCTCAAAAGATGTAAGAATGGGAATGAGAAAAAGCTTCTGGGAAAACTGGAAAACAGTATGGCAGAACCTAGATATAGGGCAATGTTTTACATCATATACATATATATATATATATATATATATATATATATATATATATGTATGTATGTATTTGCTAAGAGAAGCTCAAAAGGGGAATAAGATTTAAAAGTAAAGGGTGATAACATAAGCATATTAGGAGAGCAAGGAACAATTTTCTTGGGAGATCTATAAAGAAGGGAAGAATTTGTTATTAAACAACAAATAGAGAACATTTTTAGATATAAAACGGACAATTTTGATTATATTTAAAAGTATTCATACAAACAAAATCAGTTCTCCCAAGTTTAGAAGGAAAGTAGAAAGTTATGGTATAATTTTTAGAGCAAGTAACATTTTTTTCAGATTTATAAGAATACAAGCCACTCCATAATTGTTAAATGGTCAAAGGATATAAACAGATAATTTTTAGTTAAAGACATCACAATTGTCTATAGTTATATGAAAAAAAAATGTTCTAAATCACTATTAGAGAAATACAAATTTACATAACTGTGAAGTACCACCTCGCACATATCTGATCAGCTAATATGACAAAAAAAAGAAAAATAATAAATGTTGGAGGGGATGAGGGAAACATAGGACTCTAATTAATGCATTCTTGATGGAGATTTGAACTCATCCAGTCATTCTGGAGAGCTCTTTGGAACTATGCCTAAAGGAATATAAAACTGTGTATACCTTTTGTTCCAAAAATACTTGTAAGTCGATATCCAAAAGTGAAAAAAGGGGGTGAGGGGATGAAGGATCTGTATGTGTAAAAAGTATTTATAGGAGTTATTTTGTGTTGGCAAAGAACTGGAAATTGAGAGGATGCCATTCAGTAGGCAATAGCTAAACAAATTGTGTTATATAAGCAATTATATAACAATTATATTATTGTGCTGTATGAAATGATGAGCAACAGACTTCCATCAAAGATGGTGGAGAAAAGACAGGCACTATGCAAGAATCACCTGAATCTTCCTATCATCAGACTTGGCTTAAGCTTACACACATTCAGTTAAGAAACTTATCTTACTTTTCAAGTATTAAAAGGGGAAAAGTGGAGGGGGAGATGGGGAGGGGGAGAAAAAAAGGCAAACTAGCAGAAAAAAGGGAAGGAAGAAGGGGAAAAGGGAAAGGGGAAAGAAAGGTGGGGGGGTTGATATAGGAAGGCAAACACACTGAAGGTGACAGTATTCAGAAAGAAAATACTGGGGAATATGGATAAAGTAAAAAAAAAAAGGGAAAAATACCGAGGGAAGATATAGCATGGAGGGCGATAAAGAGTTAGTAATTATATAACTTTGAAAGTGAATGGGATGAACTCTGCCTTAAAATGTAAGCAAATGGAAGAGTGAATTAAATCTTACAATGTGCTGCTTATAAGAAACTCATTTGAAGCAGAGAGATTCATTAGAGTGAAGGTAAAGGATTGGAGTAAATTATATTTTGCTTCCACTGAAGTGAAAAAAGCATGGTTAGCAATCCTTATCTCAGACAAAGCAGCTACAAAAACAGATAGTGTTAACAGTGATAAGAAAAGAAACTATATCCTCCTAAAAGATACCATAGACAATAAATATTTCAATACTAAATATGTATGCACCCAATGGTATAGCATAAAAATTCTTAGAGGAGATGTTGAGAGAGGTACAGGAAGATACAGCAGCAAAACTCTGCTAGTAGGAGACCTCAACCTCCCACTCTCATATTTAGATAAATCTAACCATAAAAATAAACAAGGAAGTTAAGGAGATGACTAGATTGTTAGAAAATCTAGATGTGATAGACTTATGGAGGAAACTGAATGGGGATAGAAAGGAATATACTTTTTTTTCTGCAGTATATGGCACTTACACAAAAAAATTGACCATGTACTAGGGCATAAAAAGCTAATGATTAACTGTAGAAAGACAGAAATAGTGAACACATCTTTCTTAGGTCATAATGCAATAAAAATCATATGCAATATTGGGCCAGGGAGATATAGACCCAAAACTAATTGGAAACCAAATAACCTCATTTTAAAGAATGAGTGGATCAAACAACAAATTATAGAAAGAATTAATTATTTCATCCTAGATATGACAATAATGAAACAACATAGGAAAATCTATTGGATTCACTCAAGGTGGCTGTCAGGGGATATATAGTATATCTTTAAATGTTTACATGAATAAATTAAATAGGAAATCTATGAACTAAATATACAACTAAGAAATAAGAGAAAGAACAAATTAAAACCCCAATTAAATACCAAATTAGAAATTCTAATAATTAAAGGATAAATTAACAAAAATGAAAGCAAGAAAACTATTGAACTAATAAATAAAACCAAGAGTTGGTTTTATGAAAAAATCCAATAAAATTGATAAACCTCTGGTCAATTTCATCAAAAAAAGAAAGAAGAAAACCAAATTGCTAGTATCATAAATGAAAAAGATGAACTCACCACCAATGAGGAGGAAATTAAAGTAATAATTCAGAATTATTTTGCCCAACTCTGTGCCAATAAATTTGACAATCCAAATGTAATGGATGAATATTTACAAAAATATAAGTTGCCCCGGTTAAATGAAGAGGAAATTAAATACGTAAATAACCTTATCTCAGAAGAAATGCAACAAGCCATTATTAAACTCCCTAAGAAAATATCTCCAGGGCCAGATGGCTTCACAAGTGGATTCTATCAAACATTTAAGGAACAATTGGTTCCAATTCTATATAAACTCTGTGGAAAAATAGGTGAAGATAGAATTCTGCCTCTTTCTATGACACCAATATGGTGCTGTTACCTAACCCAAGAAGAGTTAAAACAGAGAAAGAAAATTATAGAACTATCTTACTGATTAATATAGATGCAAAAATCTTAAATAAAATCTTAGCAAAATGACTACATGTTATCAATAGGATAATACATTATGGGTTGGCCAGGTGGCGCAGTGTATAAAGCACTGACCCTGGAGTACCTGAGTTCAAATCCTGTCTCAGACACTTAATAATTACCTAGCTGTGTGACCTTGGGAAAGCCACTTAAACGCATTTGCCTTTCAATTAAAAAGGATAATACATTATGACCAAGTAAGATTTTTCCAAGGAATGCAGAGTTGGTTCAATATTAGGAAAATCGTTAGTATAATTAATTATATCAATAACAAACCTATCAGAAATCATATGATTCTATCAATAGATGCTGCAAAATCTTTCGACAAAATACAGCACCCATTCCTACTAAAAACACTAGAGTGTAGGAATAGATGGATTTTTCCTTAGAATAATAGGTAGTATCTATCTGATCTATCTGAAACCATCAACAAGCATTATATGCAACAAGGATAGTCTAGAGGCATTTCCAATAAGATCAGGGGTGTAACAAGGATGCCCTTCATCACCACTACTATTCAATATCGTATTAGAAATGTTAGCCTAGGCAATAAGAGAAGGAAAAAAATTGAAGTAATTAGAATTGGGAAGGAGGAGACAAAACTCTCACTCTTTGCAGGTGACATGATGTTCTACCTAGATAATCCCAAGAAATCATTCAAAAAACTACTAGAAATAATTAGCAACTTTAGAAAAGTTGCAAAATATAAAATAAACCCTCATAAATCCTCAACATTTCTATATATGACTAGCAAGATGCATCAGAAAGAGCTACAAAGAGAAATCACATTTAAAATAACTCCAGACAATATAAAATACCTGGGAGTCTACCTGTCATTGCAGACTCAGAAACTTTTTGAAAACAATTACAAAACCCTTCTTACACAAATAAAATCAAATTTAAATAACTGAGCAAACATCAACTTCTCATGGATAGGTAGAGCTAATATAATAAAAATGACAGTTCTACCAAAATTAAACTTGATGTTTATTGTCCTACCAATAAAATTCCAATAAGTACTTTAATGAGTTAGAAAAAGTTGTAAGTAAATTCATATTGAGAAATTAAAAAGTCAAGCATTCCCAGGTATTCAATGAAAAAAAGTTCAAAAGAAGGTGGCCTAGCCTTACTAGATCTAAAATTATATTATAAAGCATCAGTCATCAAAACTGTCTGGTATTGGCTAAGAAATAGAGTGGTGGATCAGTGGAATAGACTAGGTGCAATAGCAGGAAATGATTATAGTAATCTGCTGTCAATTAACCCAAAGAGTCCAGCTTTGGGGATAAAACCTCTTTCTTTGATAAAAAAAACTGCTGGGAAAATTGGAAGTTAGTATGGAAGAAACTGGGATTAAAACAACACCTCATACCCTATACCAAGATAAGATCAAACTGGATACAAGATTTAGACATAAAAAAATTATAAAAAAGCTAGAAGATCAAGGAGTAGTTTACCTGTCAGATCTATGAAAACGAAAGCAGTTTATGAGCAAGGAAGAGATGGAGAACATCATTAAAACAAACATGACAATTTGGATTACATTTAATTAAAAAGTTTTTGCACAAACAAAACCACTGTAACCAAGATCAAAAGATGTAGTAAATTGGGAAACAATTTTGACTAGTATTTCTGACAAAGGACTCATTTCTAAGATATACAGAGAATTGAATGAAGTTTTCCAAAAATCAAACCATTCTCCCGTTGACAACTGGTCAAAGGCTATGCAAAGGCAATTTACAGATGAAAAAATCAAAGTGATTTATAGTCATATGAAAAATTGCTCTAAATCACTACTTAGAGCAATGCAAATTAAAGCTTCTCTGAGGTACCGACTTACACCTGTCAGATTGGCCAATATGACCAGAAAGGACAATGATCAATCTTGGAAGGGATGTGGGAAATCTGTGACACCAACACATTGTTGTTGGAGCTGTGAAATCATCCAACTTTTAGAGAGAGCAATTTGGAATTATGCCCCAAGGGCAACAAAAATGTGCATCCCCTTTGATCCAGCAATACCACTGCTGCTGCGGCTATACCCTGAAGAAATTATGAAAAAAGGGTAAAAAACATCACCTATACAACAATGTTCATAGCAGCTCTGTTTGTGGTGGCAAAGAGATGGAAACTGAGGGAATATCCATCGATTGGGGAATGGCTTAATAAACTGTATTCTATGTATGTCATGGAACACTATTGTTTTATTAAAAACCAGGAGGGATGAGAATTTAGGAAAGCCTGGAAGGATTTGCATGTACTGATGCTGAATGACATTAGGAGAACCAGAAAAACACTGTAGACTCTAACAGCAACATGGAAGCAATGATCAACGTTGATGGACCTGCTCATTCCATCAGTGCCACAATCAGGGACAATTTTGGGCTACATTGCAATGGAAAATACCATCTGTATCCAGAGAAAGAATTGTGGAGTTTGAACAAAGACTGAAGATCATTACCCCAATTTAGGAAAAAAACTATTATGTTATTATTTAATTTTGCTATTTCTTAGACTTTATTTTTTTCCTTTAAGGATATGATGTCTTTCTCATCACATTTAACTTAGATCAATGTATATCATAGAAATAATGTAAAGAGTACCACACTGCCTTCTATGGGGGGTGGGGGGAGGGAAGCAAGATTAGGAGAAAAATTGTAAAAATAAAAATAAAATCTTCAAAAACAAATAAAAATACAGATATTTTATCAAAAAAAAAAAGAAATGATGTGCAGGCGGATTTCAGGAAAACCTGGAAAAGACTTGTATGAAGTGATGCAAAGTTAAGTGAGCAGAATAAGAACATCATTGTTCACAGTAATGGTAATCATGTCTGATTATTAGATGTGAATGACAGCTATTTTGAGCAATACAATGGTATAAGACATTTCCAAAGACTTATGATAAAAATTGCTACTTCATCTGCAGAAAAAGAACTGATGGAATATGAATGCAGATGAAAGTATACTATTTTTCAGTTTCAGGATTTTTTGTGTGTTTTTCCCCCTTTGGATTTGTTTCTTCTTTGCCAGCATAATTAATATGGTAGTATGTTCTACATATTTAAACATGTATAACATATCAAATTTCTTCCTGTCTCAGGAAGAGAGTACATGTGAGAGGAAGAGAGAAAATATGGAATTCAAAATTATTTTAAAAACTAATGTTAAAAATGATCTTTTCCTTTTTTTATTAAAAAGAATGGAAATGAGAACTTTGTGAGGATATATGGGGCACTAGATAAAAGTACAATATTTTTGCCCATTAAGCAAAAATGATGAAAATCAAAAAATAAAAGGAGATAAATGGGAATAAATTAGTTCTAAGCTTAATAACAACTTTCTATATAAAGATCTTCAGGTTATCCTTCACAAAGTTGTTTTCTTAAAATAGGCATAGACTTAGGCTTCATAGAATCCCTAAAATATCTTCAAATCAGGGCATATTCCATCCTTTTTGGAAAACAATGAACTAGGGCTGTATGTTTTTAACTAAACAGTTAACATGCTACACTTTTTCATTTTAAGCTGCTCTTGAGATGAATAAAATCCATGATTTCATTTTCTAATGAGGCATACAAATGGTTATTGCTTTCCTTTTTCAGCAGTAGGTTCTAAAATTTACAGACAGTGAGAGTGCTGCCTTTTTAAAAATCCAGATCTGTACATTTATATTAGGGCAATATTTAGAAAGTTGTTTTCAAAATCTGACAGGAAGTGAACTGAATATAAAAGATAATGATAAAATTAGTGGGAAAACAATCATGTTCCATTATTATGAACTTCAGGGAAGTTCTTAAATTTGATGTATTTATTTACTTAGTGTAATTTAAATTTTAGGATTATTATTCAAAAGAACAGTTATTACTGATAAAACAAATGGCTATTGACAATTGTGCCTTGGGAATGAAAAGAATTATAGGATCATCACTTTACTTTTAAAGAGTTCTCACATGTTACCTATTCTGATCCTTTCATCCTTTACTGGCTACGACTGAGACCTATAGAGTGTATAGGATTTCCCCAGGGATATATGGATGGATAAATGGTGAAGTCAACAGAAAGAAAAATATTTAAGAAATTTTGTAAATAAACAGTTTCTCAGTAGAACCTGTGGTCAACATTTCTCGCTTTTAAATTGGTTTTAAATTATTTATAAGTCAAAGCAGGTAAATATCATGAGTTTAGAATGATGTAAGATTTCACATTTGTATGTGTTTTGGTGCTTATTGGTCAGTTAATGTACAGTTTTTCACTCCTTTGCTCAGTTGAGTAGATCACAATGTATCAAGTGACTTAGTGAGTAAAGTCTGGGATATGGTTTGAGGCTTAAAAATTTTATATGACTTGTTCTGGCTTTCAGAGCTAATGAATGTCATTCCATTTTTCTTGATTTCATGTTCAGAACTTTTCACTGCTCAGTCCTGTGTCCTTCAAAAGCTTTTATTATCTCATTTGGCTTAATGATTTTTTATCTTTTGCAACAAAAGTAGAAACTCCCTCCCAATGAACAAATTCACCAATAGCATTTTGCTGGTTGTTATTAGTCAAAGTTAGAGGAGTGTGAGCTATGTGTTTTGTGAGAGCAGTATTGTGTTTGGAAGGAACCCTCATAACGATATTTGTAATGAATACTATTGTTTGTATGGGAGTATCAAATTCAGGATATTTTGTTTGCTTTTGTTGTTGTTAAGTTGATTTACATGTCATAATTAATGGGGTAATCAAATTTAGCTATTAAAATATCCGATGTAATTTAGCCTTTAGTTTCTGTGTGTTTGTGTGGGAAGTAGGATCTTCAAATTTGGGAAGATCTTTTAGGAAGCACTATGGGAACTGTGGTCCATCCAGAGTTAATGTATTAACTAAATATTCTGTTGAAATAGTTTGTGTCTTTTCTTTGGTTTTTGCAAAGTCATGGGGTTAAATAGCTTGCCTAAGGTTATATAAGGTTATATTATATTTTTTGAAGTATAAAAATGGGGCAGTTATGTGGTAGAGTGGATAGAGTACTGGCCCTGGAGTCAGGAGGACCTGAGTTCAAATATGAATTCAGATTCTTGATAATTACCCAACAGTTTGATGTTGGCTAAGTTAGTCAATCCAATTGACTTAAATAAATTAGAAGAATAAAAAAAAATAAAACAACACAATATGTTTTTAGTGATAGATTTGCTTGGGCAGTTTTTCTTTATATTGGCTTAAATAGTATTTTGTGCCTCTTATAACTTTTGTCTTATTTTTAATTTTGATGTTTCTTTTCAGTGGTTGTACATTGGATGGAAAGCCAGACCTGGAAGTCAGGAAGATTTATATTTGTGAATTTAAATTTGACCTCAGATAATTACTGTGTGACCCAGGGTAAGTCACTTTATCGTTTTTGCCTTAACTAACCTGGAGAAGGAAATAACATTTTTTTGCCAAGGAAATCCCAAATGGGGTTACAGAGTCAGATGAGACTCAACTGAGGGAACTCAAAAACTTCTAATGAATCTGACTCTTTAAAATGCAACAGCCCTGAAGACTGTCTTCGTAAGGCAGAACTGTTGGAGCATTGTAAATTTGTGTTAAGGGTCCTGACGTTGAACAAGAATTCTGTGGAGGACTTGGGGCGGTGGCTGCGGAAGGAGGATAAAGTCTTTCAAGAGACAAATTTTTGATCAAGTTCGGAAGGAAAAGATTGAGGATAAAAGATCAGAAAGGTGTAGCTAGTCAAAACTTTGTCTTATAAAGGACATTAGCTCTTCTCTTAGCATTTGATTAATCATGAAAACTGGATGTTGCCTGAAAAGACAAATCTGATTTTTGTAAATTATATTTCTTGATTGAAGAACTCTGCTTGGGAGTCCTATTCCCCTAATAATATAGGGGATTCCTGAACATCATTGATTCTTGGAATTACTTCGGTTTCTGGGATTAAGTAATCGGTTGTGGTCCAACTGCTGTCCTTTAGATCTCTGTGGAATCACCTTAGCTTTTACCACATATGTCTATGTATCAGTAAAATGAGCTCAGTGATAGAGATATAAAGGAGACTGGTACTCAGGAGATCTCGTACAAATTCCTCCCCTTAAAAAAATGGCCGAGGTCACTTACGGAGCTCAAATTTGAATCTAGCTACTTGTATAAAGAAGCTCCCATTTTTATTGGATAATTTTTCCAATCTACATTTGCATTTTGTTGGATCTGCCTGGGAAAAACCCCATTTTCGAATAAAAGTGAAATCAGACTCTGGCAAGAGCCGGTGACCTTTCACTCCAAGTCGACTTCCAACGAATTGTATCTTCCTCTTGCTCTCTTCCTCCTGCACCCCAAGCGTGGTTTCCCAGAATTCTGTGCACATAAGACTGGAGGAACTTTGTGCAAGTGTCCAGCCTTGCGTGAATGTCTGTGTTCCAAGCGCTAAAGTGAGGAAGTCCTGCGTTCTATTTGCCGCCGCATTGCCTAGGGATAAGGCATGAACGCCTAGGAGCAGCAGGGTGCTGTCTTTTGAAGAAGTTCGAGGTTATCTGACTGACTCGTGAGTGTTTGCTGCCCAATTTACCAGTTGGTAGGAGGCTCCCCAGCTAGGGGGTGGTGGTAGGGGGCGCCAAAGAGTACAGCCAGGGACCCTAAGCCAAGCTAGAAGCCGCAGGCCACACCAGGCTGAGTCTGAATAGGTGGTTGATTGGCTGTTTCAACTCTTTCCTACCAACAGATGAGCCTGGGGACAACTTGCCGAATCTGAGAAAGAACTGAAGGGCCTGAGAAGCCCGTACCCCACTCCTACTGTCGGTCTTTGGGGACAGCCATCTTCCTAAGAAGGCGCAGGCAAGCTTCCAGCGACATTCGGAAGTCAAGTTGCCGTCCCCTTACCTATACTTCAAGATTCCGGAGACCTCAGGTTGTATTCCTTTTGACGCTACCATGAGTAACCACTCCCTGGGGAAGAGAGCTTGTGGACCTGCAACTCCACCGAGTAGCTCTCCTTCTAGCTCTGACGATTCCTCAATAGAACTTGCCCCAAAGGCCAGTAGCAGAATCATGCTACGGAGGCTGCAATGGGAATACCCCATCTCAGAAACCTCTCACGGAGAACCCTGTAGCCCCGCTAACCGGGAACTGCCTACTTATAGGCTGGTCAACAGCAATCTGGCCAACCATCAAGTGGTAGACACATCCGATTTTGCCCCTTATGACATGGGCCCTTGTGTTCTGGGTGGTGGTGAGAGAGATGTTGGCCACTCAGGCGCCTGCGCGGTGGGTGACTTTGGTCTAGTCCTCATTGAAAGAAAGTCCTTCAGGGACTCGCCTTTGCTCCACAACATGGAGGCCAGCACAGGGGGTAGCCATGCCACTGGCAGTAGCTGCTTGGAATGCCAACAGAACATAGAGGGGATGTGCAATGATCCCACGCTGATGGAGAGGCCCAAACACTTGGAGGGGCCTGTGCTGATGGAGAGGCCCAGACAGTTGGAGGGGCCTGTGATTATGGAGAGGCCAGAACAGTTGCTGGAGCCTGAGCAGATAGAGGGAAATATGCTGATGGAGGGGTCAGTGATGGAGCCTGGGCAGGTGGAGGGACCAGTACTGGAGCCCGGGCAGGTGGAAGGGCTGCTGATGAAGCCAAAGAAGGTGAAGAAGTTTGTGCAGCATTATGACATACTAAAGCGGCATAGGCCACAATCTAAATTTCCAAACCAATTGAGGAGCAGGAGAAAGGTGTCACCAGTCAAGAGGAGTGAGAGAAGTGGATCCCTGGTATTCCTGACCCAGAGATTCATGAAACTCCTCAAATCAACCCCTCATGGGCTCCTGGAGCTCAATGATGTAGCTGCCAGACTCCATGTGCACAAACGGCGTTTGTATGACATCACCAATGTGCTAGATGGTATTGGCCTCCTAGAAAAGAAGGCCAAAAATATTGTGCAGTGGATAGGGCCGAACCCAAAAGCCTTGGGAGCCCCATCACTGGCAGCCCAGTTGACACAACTGGAGGAAAATGAGAAGCACCTGGATGAACTAATCTCAAACACAACCAAAAACCTGGCTGGCATCACTGAGGATCCTGAGAACCAGCGATTAGCCTATGTGACTTGCCAGGACATCCAGAACATCCAGGACTTTGACAATAATTTTCTCATGGTAATCAAGGCTCCAGAAGAAACCCAGCTAGAAGTGCCAGCCATGGACACCAACTCTACATCCATGTACCTCAAGAGTAAGAATGGCCCTATCAACATCTACTTCTGTGAAATGAAGCCACAGGAAGGGGCTAGTGGAATCGGGGACTCTGCCAACATCCATCCTTAAGAAGACACTTTGAACTAAGTAAACATTTTCCTGATTTTTTGGAAACCATTTACACATTTCATAATGGTTTGGAATTGCATTTGTTACACTGACTTGAACTTTCACTATAGTGAAAACTTTCCATGTTTGAGAATAAAGACAAAACAAAATTACATTTCTGTGACCAATTTGCTATCATCATCCAAACCAGAAAGTCTATATGCACTTACTTATGTGAACAACAGTTTAGTTCTATTAAATGTTCATCAAAATGTGTTGTTATTAACTTCATTGAATATTTCCTGTTAAAACAACTTCATAATTCTAGAAAATAAATGTGCTATTACTGCTATGAGTTTTGAAATTGAAAATTAAATTAAAATTATATTATTTATAAATAAACACATTATTTATAAATAAATATATTAAATATAATTAACACATTAATTATAAAATTCAAATTGAAAGTTAATTAATTTTTCCTTTTGAAATAAATTACACCTTGCACCAATCTAATACAGTTTACAATTTGAAGTGTTCAGGAAAATTTATATACAATTCATGGAAATGTGAACATTTTTCATCTATTTGCTGCTTTTACATAATGGATCAGAAGTACAAGTGTTCAGATTTTGATCTTATACAGCAAAAATTTCTATGTATGTAAAAGTTAAAGATATGTTATAGATACATTACAAAAATGTATATATGTTTTAAGATATAGATTTCATGTATAAGTATTGTACTTCTTCCCAAATCCTCATGGAAAACCTCCTCAAAATGGTCAAGACAGATGTCATTACTCTTGAGGAAACACAAGTTAGAACTTTCTTTAATTCCATCATATAAGTTAATAAGTTAATGAAAAAACCTCCCCATATTTCTAAATGGTATCCCCAAAGTTTTCATGGTTTTTAAAGTTTAAGACTTGCACATCCTGCATACTACAGCAGAGTCCAAGTATTATTAGTCCCATTTTCCAGATAAAGAGACTAAGATGCAAGATAGTTAAATACCCATGCTTTGCTAGCTAGTAAATTGTAGACCTCAGTTCAAACATAGTGTTGCGATGCAATGCAAGTTACTCAGTCTACTCTATCTCACTGACTACTGTAATGTTGGAGAACACTGTGTATATGAATTACAGGACCTTTAGAGGAACCGACAAGAAAAAAAAAAAATAATACAAAAAACTTGTTAAAAGTAACTTAGTAATGTATACCATAGTATTGTTTGTATAGTATTGTATAAGTATAAAAATAAATATAAGTATAGATTATAAAGTTTAGTGTAATGATCTGTCTAGTATAGGACTCTACTTTCAAGACCTGCCTCTGCCTACTGTTTCTTCTTTTTATTACTTAAAAGGCTGGGAAGATTTATGTTTGTTTTGTTCTCTGTTATTTTGTTCTTGTAATTTAAAATGCAAAAATTAATTCAAAAAGAATAATATAAAAATGGGATTGTAGATTTTGATGTAAACTTATTTTGAATTCTACCTTTGAGTCTCTTGGGATCAATGTTTCCATAAAAGTTGATGGTAAAATAGATAGCTAGGTGTTTTACTCATAGCAGTAAGTTGTGACCATTCCAGTAGCTGACTCAAAATGAACCAAAAAACAATGTCTGATGAATATATGTAGCTTGGAAAACTGAATGTTTAAATGATACAAAAATATGTGCTCAGTTTACTGAAAAGTAGAAAAAAAACATTCTGCCCCACCTCAAGCCACCCTTCCCTCCTCCCCCTCCCCACAGTGCCTCGTGCTTAGTAGGCCCATAGTAGGCCCTTACAAAAGGTTTATTGATTACTGGAATGAGTGTTACTCAGATTAAAGCATTCCATGTGAATTTAATTAAAATATTCATCTTTGAAATAATTGTGTGTGTGTGTGTATTTTATATAATCATGGGCAAAGCATACAAGCTTAAGCTGGTTCAGAGAAGGAGGTAAAAGTTGCATGTCTGGATCAGACAGAAGGGGCCTGGAATATTTTGGTCTTCCTTTGGAATGAGTGAAAGAGATCTCAGAAGGTTTCACTGCATATGGTTTAGCTTCACATATATAATGGAAACCAGGCTGAAATTTCTATAACAAGTCTCCTAACAAAAATTAAAAAAAGAACAAAAAAAGAAACAAACAAACATAGGTTTTAACTGAAAACTCAGGAGAACAAACCCTGGTATCCCTAGACATTCTTAATTCTAGTTAGTTCATAGATTTTTCCACACTGAAAATGGTAATAAAGCATAGCCAACACCTTCTTCAAAGTCCTGTTTTCAAGTTCTGTTTCACTTAGGGATAAAAGTTTTCTCTGGACTTTATTTTCTATTAATCAACATCCCTGTGTCTACTTGCTAGTCTTGCAGAACCTTTTTAATTAGAATGAATTCAAAATCTTTGCAGATAAGGGGCTGTATCATTTAAACTTAAAAAAGCCAAAATGTTACTTAATATTATAACTGCATTTCTCTGTAACTCAATTTATTATCCCCTAACCTAGTTATGTTTTATGTACCTTTCATTATTACTTGAAAGTTATTAAGGCAAAATTTATCACCAATTTAAAAATTCCATTTTGTTATTAAATTTTATCAAATGCAAAATACAGAATGCAGGAAAAATGGCTGAGATTAAGAGCTAATGGTATATCCAATGGTATATCTTGGCTTCTTACAAGAATAAGTAAGTGATTCGCAGTCCTCAGATCTATGAGAACTCAACATTGCTATTCAAATAGGAAAGATACTCCATAAAAAAATCTGTCTGTTTTGGCAGGTAGTTCTTTGGCATTCCCTTGTGAAATTTCATTTCCCTACCTTTTCTGTTTGTCCATTTCTGTTCAGTTCAATAGAAATTTGCTAAAGTGCTAACCGTATGTTCAGGACCTTCTGGACAAGTGATGTTAAACTCTGAAGGGGATGGTAGCAATCCCTACATAAAGATCCCCCACTTACCTAAAGACTTAATTTTAAAATATAATGCCATCATTTATGATTGCTTGTATTTTTATTTTTTTGGATATGTATCTCCCAATTCCATTTCACTCTGGTTCAGGTCCACTTGAAAATATTGGGACTGTGCTTTTTTGACATCAAAATGTTTCTGCAGGAAAGTTCCATAAGAAAAAAATCTGCAAGAAATGGAAAACTGCAAAGAAATAGAAGCAACGAATCCCTTTTAACCCTGGTACCTCATTTAGAACCAACTGTTACTGAACAGAATTTGGAAGTGGGGGGGTAGCTGTGTTTTTGTGGCATCTTGGCTGAGATCAGAGACCTGGACAACTGTCCTTTCCAAACTGGAAGAGGTTCACAATGCCATACTGAAACCCACTTAACATCATCTTAAGATACTCTAAGATGTCGTCGCACCCCTATTTTGAGCTTCTTCTTTTTCCTACAATAGCAATGAAAAAGAAAAAAACTCAGTCTAAAAAGAACAAAATTGGTAATATTTCTTTCACAGGCTTCCTCATCGACTTCTTCTCATTCTGACTTTTAATACTCCAGATATTGTACATTATGAAAAAATATCAGTTACTGAAGCCATAAAACTAGAACTATACTTGTTTTCTATTAGAACATGATTACAAATAAACGTAAGAAATAGACAAAATGAGTAATAGTGGTAATAATAATAATAATAATAATAATAATAATGTCACATTTCCTGTACTTCAAGGTTTACCAAATGCTTTATTAATATTATTTTAATTCTCACAACTACCTTAATTTACAGGCAAAGAAACTGAGTCTCAGAAGGGTTCAGTGATTTGGCTAGAGTCACACAAACTAGTGAGTACATGTAGGTGGAAAAATGAGATTCTAAAACCACATCTTTTTTTATTCTAAATCCAGCTCTTTATACTGAACTATCTCACCTTCTATAATACAGATTAATTTTGGGGGGGGGCAGATCACTACTGAGGATCAGGGAAGACCTCTTGAAGTAGGGAGGGGGAGGAATAAGTAATTTTTTACCTGGTATTTATATAACACTATAGCTTCCACAGCACTTTGAGGGATTTGTTCGTTTGTGTGTTTGTTTGTGTGTGTGTGTGTGTGTGTGTGTGTGTGTGTGTGTGAAAGAGAGAGAGGGTGGGAGCAGTAGGAAAGAGTGCAAAAATCTGTCTTAGAGATAAAAAGAAGTAAATGGACTAAGAAAGAAAAATAGTAAAGAGAAACTTGGCATTTATCATGTGCCTAAAGTGCATGAAAAGAAGGATTTGAACCCAGGATTTGCTCATATCAGGTTCACTCAACCTTAACTCTATTGTCTGTTTTATTGCATATTAGTGATATTGTTCCAAAAAATTAAGAATGACCACTTTACAATGGACAGTGGAGAAGTACATGGCAAGGGTGAGCAGATTGTAGCATAAAACAAAACTTTGATGAATTAGCGGCAAAGGATTCACTACAGGAAAATAAATGATTGAAAAAATGATAGACTAGTCTCATGGTTAATGAGTTAGGAATAACAGGGGATGGTTTGAGTGTTCCACTACTGTCCTTAAGATGAAAATGAGATAATCACTAAAGATTGCTGAAGAGACACCTGGGCTGAATTTTCTCATAATTCTCACTTTAATTAATGGGCTGGGTTCCCAGAGGGCACATAATGGTGTAATGTGGTTTCTCATTATTTCCTTTATTTCATCTTCATTTGTTCTGAAAATAATTTTAAAATTATTGGAAAATTGGTTCTAAAGAATCAGTAAGTCAGAGTTTAATAGAATCACTAGAAAACTTCATTAAGGATAATGACAATAATGAGACAATGTACCAGTATTTTGGGGAATGCAACCAAACTACTCTTTAGCAGAGAATCTCTACTTTTACATCAAAAAAAAAATGAAGTGGACATAATACTAAAAAAGCAAGCAAACATCAAAATAGAAAATCTGAAAATGAAGAAATTAAATTGAAAGCAAAAATAGAACTGTGACCTGCTTAAAAGAAACAAAATGACTCAAATGTTAGCTTATCTGATTAAAATTAAAAAAAAACAAAATTACTTGTACCAAAGCAAAAAAAAAAAAAAGAAAAGCTTGTTGATTTGAACATTTATTAATTGGGAAACATCTTCTATTCTTATAAATTTGAATAACTTCTTTCTGTATTTTATAAATGAGACCATTATCAGAAAAAAATTATTGTGAAGATTATTTTTCCCATTTAATTTCCTTCTAATCTTAGGTGCATTGGATTTGTTTGGGCGGAAATCTTTTTAAATTAAAAACATTTGTCTATTTTCTTTTCTGTGATTCTTTCCATACCTTGTTTGGTCATGAGCCCTTTCCCTTGTCCAAAAATTTGCAGGGTAATTTCTTCCTTGTTGCTTTAATTTCTTTAAGATGTAACTTTTTATAAATAGTTCAGGTATTCATTTAGACTTTAGCATGGTATATCATTTAAGATATTGATCTAAACATAATTTCTGTTTGACTGTTGCCTAATTTTCCCAGCAGCGTTTGTGAAATAGTGAAACTTTACTGGAATTGCTGGGGTCTTTCGGTTGTAGAACATCTAGACCATTAGGTTTATTTTCTTCTATATTTTGTCTACCTAATTTGTTCCACTGATTGACCTCTCTATTTCTTTCTTTCTTTTTTTGAAAGGCAAATGGGCTTAAATGGCTTGCTCAAAGCCACACAGCTAGGTAAGTATTAAGTGCCTGAGGTTGGATTTGAACTCAGGTACTCCTGACTCCAGGGCCGGTGCTCTATCCACTGCGATACCTAGCCACCCCTGTTCTATTTCTTAACCAGTACAGTATTGTCTTAATGATTGACATTTTGTAGTGTAGTTTGAGAGAGGACTGAAACTCCCGGGCCCCTTCCCACATTTTTTTTACTTCTCTTGAGATTCCTAGTGATGAATTTTGTTACAAAAAATTCAAGTTTTGTCAGATAATTTGTTGGTATTTTGATTGGAATGACTCTGTAAGAAAATTAAATTATGTAATTTTTTTCATTTTTATTATATTGATTCAGCCTTGTTATTCAGTCATTCAGGTGTGTCCTATTCTTAGTGATCCCTCAACCATAATTGTCCATGGAATTTTCTTGGCAAAGACATTGGAGTAGATTGCTATATTGTTCTCTGGTGGATTAAAGCCAAAAGACATTATGTGACTTGCTCAGGATGACACAGCTCATGTCTTCCTGAGACCAGATTTAAAATCAGGTCTTTCTGCCTCTCAGCCCAATCCTCTCCACTGAGCCACCTAAGCTGTCTCATTGACTCAGCCTCCAGATATTTTTCAACTATTTAAGTCTGTAGTTCTTTAAACAGTGCTTTTAAAATTTGTGTTCAAATAGTTCCTGTGTGAAAATCAGTACTTAGACTTCCAAGTATTTTATACATTGTTTTGTTATTTTAAATACAATTTTCTGCCTCTGACTGCTAGGTTTTATTGATAATTTATTGATCATTTATTTATTTTAGATTATATAATGAGCTTATTAGTTTTTTTCAGTTACTTTTGTAGCTGACCCTTGGGGATTCACTCTAAGTGTACCACCTGCGAAGATAATTGTGTTTCTTCCATACCTGTGCTTATTCCTTCTATTTATTTTTCCTTGCCTTAGTATTATACCTAGAATTTCTAGGCCTGTGTTTAAAAGTGGAGGTGATAACGGACATCTTTGCATAATCTTTGATCTTAGTGGAAAGGACATTATTTTATCTTCCTGGCATATATACTCATTTTTCCTGTTCTTGTTATCAAGATTAGTTAGGTTTGCAGTTTTCCTCATATTAAACTAACATTATCATCCTGATTGGTAACTTCTTTCTCAGTATTTTCTTTTGGGATATTGGTCTATAGTCTTCTTTATCTCTTGATTTTCTCTTCTTTAGGTATCCAGACCCTATTTGTATCATAGGAAGAGTTACTATAGCATTATCTTGTAGTTTTTGCAAACATGGTGTGTAATATTGAAATTAACCATTCACTGAATACTTTCTATAATTTCCTTATGTATCCCTTTGGTTCCAGGAAATTTTTTCTTTGGAATTTTATTTCTGACTTCTTTAATTTCTGTTTCTGAGACTGTTGTTTAAAATTTCTATTACTTTTTATGTTAATATGCTTATTTTATGTTTTGTAAGTATTCTTCCATTCCATTTAAGTTGTTGATATTATTGACATGTAATTGAGCAAAATTGTTTCTAATATGTTTTATTTCTTCATTTGTTGTGAATTTCTATTCTTCTTTGATAATAGTAATTTGGTTTTCCTCTTTTTAATCAAATTAGTTAATAGTTTTTCTCTTTTCATTTTTTAAAATTTCTAGTTTAATTTTTAAATTCAGTGTTATATATGATTCTTATAATTTGAGTTCTCTTAGTAGTAACAATTATTATTTTGATGCTTAGTTGGGCTTTAGTGGTATGTCCAATTCAACAATCTATTCTTTCTGTCTTTGGATAATAAGAGTTTAGAGGTATAAGTTTTCCCTTAAGAAATGCTTCGGCACCATCCTCAAAATTTTGATATGTTATCCCATTATAGTCATTATCTATAATGAAATTATCTATCATTTCAACAATTTGTCCCTTGGCTCAACAGTTTTTTATTATTGTGTTATTATCTTCTAGTACATTTTTAATCCTTTCCTCATTTGTCCTTTATTTATATAGCTTTTATTTATGTATGTCATTTATTTATTTATGCCATTTATTTTAATTCTACATGAGTCTTTATAAGAAGCCTATTGTTCGAGTTGTGGCTAGGTGGCACAGTGAATAGAGCACTGGCCCTGGAGTCAGGAGGACCTGAGTTCCAATCTCACCTCAGATACTTAATAATAGTTACTTATCTGTGTGTCCTTGGGCAAGCCACTTAATCCCATTGCCTTGTAAAAAAACCTTAAAAATAAAAATAATAATAATAATAAAAAAGAAACCTATTATTGGATTCTATCTTCTAATTCATTCTGCTATCATGTTTCATTTTGCGGGTGACTCCATCTTATTCATATTCAGTTCTGTTCCCTAATTTTTTATTTCCCTCATCCTGTTTCTTATGCTCTTCTCTCTTTCTTTTCCCCTGCCTCTTCTTAATCACAGATACTTTTGTCTTTAATTTTCTTTTAAATCCCTTTTCATGATTCCCCACTTCCAAGCTAAGAGTTTGTTTTGATTAAGATCGATCATTCTGGGGAGGCTAGGTGGCACAGTGGATAGAGCACAGAACCTGGAGTCAGGAGTACCTGAGTTCAAATCCGACCTCAGACACTTAATAAATACCTAGCTGTGTGACCTTGGGCAAGGCACTTAACCCCATTGTCTTGCAAAAACCAAACAAACAAAAAGAGATTGATCATTCCCTTAATGTATGCTCTGCCTTATATCCCCTTTCCTTTCCCCTTGTTTCACAATTGAGTTGAGTACAGTTCTCTATGGAACTCTTTGTTTATCATGTATTCTATCATTTTCTGACCAGTTAAATGAAAATGAGGTTCAAGGGATTGCTATTCCCCTAATCTACTCCACCTTTCTATGGATTTCTGATTGCCTATCCCAATTATAGAAAATGAGTTCCATCTGCTTTACCTCCCTAACTTCCCTAGCTTATTCTTTCTCCATCCCTTTCCTTTCTTCTTTTAACATCATCAAAACATCAAAACATTCCTAGGCCTGCTGTCTTATTTTACTCCCTCTATGATCCTTGATTACATTCAGATTATAAAGAGTTCCATTTTTAATTCTCCATTAGAATGTAATCCACCCATCCTTACACATTTCCTTCCAGTTGCTCAGTTGTATTTTTCTTTTTATGTTTCTCTTGACTAATTTGTTTGTATTTTAAAGTTTCTTATCAGTTCTGTTCTTTTCAACCATCATGCTTGATAATCCTTTCTTTCTTTTCTCCCTGTTGAATTCTACTCAGTTTTGCTGGAAATGTTATTTGATTGTATGCTTACATCTCTTGCCTTTGTTTTTGCTGCATTAGTGGTGTAACTACTGAATCTTCTGTGATCTTGACTGTGGCTCCTTGGTACTTGAATTCTTTCTGTGAAACTATTTGCAATAATTTTTTTCCTTTCATCTGGAGATGTTCTGGTTTTACTGTTAGATTCCTAGGGGTTTATCCAATAGATTCCTAAAGTCTTATTGCAGTTTTAAGTTTTAATATTAATAAATATTAATATTTAATATTAATAAATAGTAAATAACACAACTTAAATACTAACTTTTTAAAGCTTAAATTAAATTAAATTTAAAATTTAAATTTAAAAAATCCTTAAATTTAAGCTTAAAACTGAACTAAAACTTTGAGAACATTCTGCATTTTTAGAGGGTTATAATTATATACTTTCATTGTCCTCTGGTTCTAATAGATCTGGGGAGTTTTTTCACAATTTCTTGTAATATGATGTTTTCATGTAGCCTAGTTATTTTTATTTTTCTTTGTTACATTTTATGGGTCAGTTATTTTTTTATATCAGATTCATTGCATTTTTTATTTTTTAAATTTTTTGACTTTGCCTTATATTTCTTGTGGTCTTTTAGAGTCAATAACTCTATAAATTCATATTTCCTACTTGTGAATGGCTTTTAGCTTTATGCATTTCTGTCAAATGCCTATATATTTCAGGTTTCAAATCCTTTTCAGAGATATTTAATATAAATATGCTTTCCCATTTGACTGCTTTTCTTCTTAAAGTGTTTCAATTTTATGTGTTCAAAATTATCTATTTTACCTTTTGTAATTGCCTGTATCCCTTATTTGGTTAAGAATTCATCTCTTCTCTATATCTGTGAATGATATATCAACTCTATGCAACTTTTAAAGGCATTATCTTTAATATCTAGGTTATTTTCCATATCAAAGTTATCATGGGATATGGTATAAAACACTGGTCTAAGTTTAACTATGACAGATGACTTTTTAGTTTTTGCAGAAGTTATTAACTAGTTCTTACATTTCCTAGGTAATTTATATATTCAAGTTTATCAAACCCTGGTTTTTTACTTTCATTATTTTTAATTTTTTTTGCTTGTCTTATTTTTTTTCTTGTATTATTCTCTGTTCCATTGATCTCCTTTGCATCTTTTTCATTACATAATTATTTTTTTGTTTTCTCATTATACACAAGGGTAGTTTCTCCCAATTATTTTTTTTTGGCAAGGATTTGAGTTTTGCAATTTTTTCTCCCTCCTTAATTGTTTCCATTCCTTCTCCCTAACAGAATACAATCTGATATAGTCTTTACATTTGCATCAATGATATGCATAGATCAAATACTGAGAGAAGAAACAGATCCAAAAGGTAGAAAGGAAACAATTAAGAGATAGAAAAATTACATAACATATATGACAACTTTTAAAAACCGAAGGTAATACAACTTCAGTCTTCATTTAAACTCCACAGTTCCTTCTCTGGATACAGATTGTATTTTCCATCACAGATCCCCTAAATTTGTTTCTGATTATTGCAATGATGGAGTGAGGAGAAAAGAGAAAGGGAAAGAAACAATGAATGAGAAAAAGAGATTGGTGAAGATCTTGGAGAAATGTAGCTGTGTGAAGAAGAGCAATTTTAGATACTAGAAGGCTTTAATCTGTAAACTTAACAAAGTAGGAGGTGAATTTACCTTCTTTGACTGAGCAAAGCGGAGTCTGCAACTTGAAAGAAAATGGCACATTTCAAATAGCCACTGTGCCAAATAGCCAAATATGAGATATGAAGGGAATATGTATGAGCTAGCCCTGAGGTCCTGGGAATTCAGGGAATATATATATATATATATATATATATATATATATATATATATATATATATATATATATATATATATTAGGTTTATTTATTGAAGACAATGGGGTTAAGTGACTTGCCCAAAGGTCATATAGATAGGTAATTATTAAGTGTCTGAGATTGGATTTGAACTCAGATCTTCTTGACTCCAGGGTCTCTGCTCTATCCACTGCCCCTGGGGAATATAATTTCAATAACACCTTCACCCTCTACATTCATCCCTCAGTCATCTTCACTTAATATATTCTCCATTCAGGAATTCATATGGTCTTTTTTTTTTTTTTTTTTTGGTGTCAATTGGACTTGCCCAGGCCACATCTGAACTCAGGTTACCCTGACTCTAGGTCTGATATTCCATCCACTGAGCCATCTAGCTGCCCCTGAATTAATACACTCTGAAATGTTTGAAGTATCCTCTTTTGTAGACAACTGCCACATCTTATGGTCAACTCCTGATTTTCCTTTCCTTCTCTAGTCCCTTATCTCTACCTTCCTATGTTTCCACATGGAAGGCTCAGCCCAAACTCAATATATCTAATTCCAAAGTTCTTATCTCCAACCTTCCTCAAACTGACTCATCCTCTTGATCTGCCACTTTCTTTCTTCCATACCATTTATATTGGAAACTTTGAAGTTTCCCTTTCTTTTAGCCTTTTCCTTTTTTTTTTTTTGTTTGTTTTTAGATTTTTCAAGGCAATGGAGTTAAGTGGCTTGCCCAAGGCCACACAGCTAGGTAATTATTAAGTGTCTGAGGCCGGATTTGAACTCAGGTACTCCTGACTCCAAGGCCAGTGCTCTGTCCACTGCGCCACCTAGCCGCCCCCTTTTAGCCTTTTTCTGTTCTTTTTTGGTAGCCACTTAGTTCTACAGATTATTCTTTCATAATGTCTCTTGACTTTCTCCTTTTCTTTCCATTCTTCCTGATATTTCTTTATTTTTGACTTCATGAGAAAAAAAAGGACTTGCCTCCTTTTTTACATTTACCCATATTTTTCCTTTTCTACTCTCTATCTAGACATTGTTGACATATTTATCTTCTTAAAGCACCATTTATAGGGGCAGCTAGGTGGCGCAGTGGATAGAGCACCGGCCCTGGAGTCAGGACCTGATTTCAAATTCGAGCTCAGATATTTCATAAATATCTAGCTGTGTGGCCTTGGACAAACCACTTAAGACCATTACCTTGCAAAAAACTAAAAAAAAAAAAAAACAAACCACCATTTGTGTTATATCAGTACACTACTCACAACTTTCCATTACACCCTCTTGATTATTTAGGATTGATTTCACTTCTCTTGCCAATCTGACTTCAGTCTACCTTTCCAACCTTTTCTCCAACTACTCTTCAGAAAGAATTCTGTTCTCAAGGCAATGTGGTCAAATCATTTTCCCCTAGGGGCGGCTAGGTGGCGCAGTGGACAGAGCACCGGCCCTGGAGTCAGGAGTACCTGAATTCAAATCCGGCCTCAGACACTTAATTACCTAGATGAGTGGCCTTGGGCAAACCACTTAATCCCATTTTCCCTTGCAAAAAGCTAAAAATTCATTTCCCCCCTAAATTATAGGCTGTGCTCATTTCCACTTCAGTACTTACTTCCTAAAATATCTTAACCTAGAATTCTTTAACTTTTTCTTGTCTGAACTCCTTTGGCAGTTTTTGTGAAGATTATTGACTGTAACCCTTCTAAGAATCATGTTTGAACATAATTGGAGAAGTGCTACATTTCAGTTAGTGTTAAGGAAATATTAAAATATTATTTTTCTCCATTGATTTTTCCAGACCCCCTGAAATTTGTCATGGATCTTGGGTTAGGAGCTCCACTCTACTCTCCACTTATACACATACTAATCAAAACATTGCATTTTTCTCACGGCTTACTTATTTCCTCCCTGAAGTCTGTAACACCCAGTTTAGCCAGTATCAATCTTTCCATCCCCTCATTTCCTATATCAGTCCGTTATGTTCCTTTTATGTTCGGCCTTGTGTCATCTAACTTTTCATGTTATCTATGACTTATTTTAGTGACAAGATGACTAATGAGCAGGGACTATATATAGATATCCCCATGTATCTTTGTATGGTGCTTAGCATAATATTAATGTTATAATTAGTACTTACTAAGTTATTGAATGGTTGATGTTAGAAATATTTATGTTAAAAAAGAGAAATAATATCACTAAACAATAGGTGGTATGTACAATAGCATCCCCAAACTTTCTGATATGTTTCCTGGCTAATTCCTGGCTAATAATAAGTTTGGGAGCAATGGTGTTAGTGGTATTAGGACCAGTGTGGTTTCCTTGTTATCTTTTAGTTTAAAGCTTGAAATAGACTGGCACAAAAGACACTACCCAGAATTCTCTTGAAGATGGTCTAAGAGGTTTGACTTTTGAGGTAAAGTTGGATTGAATGAAAAGGTCAAAGCAGTCTTTGAATTTCTTTCTCCCTGGCATTCTCTCAGAGCTTGTACTGATGTAAACCTTAAGGGTATTAATAAAAAAAACTTTTTCAGTTGCTTCAGATAGACCTTTGGCCAAGCAATCCTACAAGGATTTAATTAGTACTATATAATTTTCCAACAGCACCCAATAGTTTCCATTTCAATGAATTGACTTTTTTAAAAAAATTGGAAATGATAATGAAGCAATGAAATGGAATATTTTGACTTCTTCCCTGTGGCTGTTCTTTCAGACCTAGTTACAAGAACCAGATAGGGGAAATTCAGGAGATTCTGTTAGCCCTTTTTTTTAAATCAAACTCTATCCAAATAGTCTTGGGTCATCTGGTCAGTAATTGAGATTCCTCTTATGACCTGGGTCAAGCCACTTAACCTACAATAGCCTCAGTTTTCTCATCTTAAAAATGAGATTGAAGTAGATGATCTGTGAAGTCTCTTCTAGCTCTTGATCTATAATTCTGTATGCTGCATTGTAGTTAGGACTCCCTGTAACCAATATTGGGTAATTAGTGTTTAATCACTATCAACTGAGTTGTTGAATCTGTCAGCAGTTCTGCAAAAAAAAAAGCCTGTATTGGCAGTAAAAGGCAAAAGAGTGAGGGAAAGATTTCCAGAATGTTAGATATTATGGACATATTTGTGCATATAATTCCTTAAACTAAAGTTTTCTTTATTATTATTCATATACAAGTATATATATATATATGTATATGTATGTAGCTTTTTTAAAACCATGGATGAAATATATACATATATATATATATATATTGCTTTAGAGTTTGAAAAATCTTTTGTAAATATTGTCTTTTTTGATACTTACAACTCTAGGATATTTTTGACTGTTTGCAGTATTTTCTCATCTAGATGATAATTCTGAAATTTGACTACAGTATTTCATGGAATTTTCATTTTGGGATCTTTTTTGTAGAGGTGATCAAGTACTACTTTATATTTTATTATCTTGATGTAGGATATTAGGGCAGTTTTCCTTGATAATTTCCTGAAAGATTTTGTCTAGGCTCTATTTTTGATCATGGCTTTCAGGTAAACCAATAATTTGTAAATCATTTCTATTGGTTCTATTTTCCAGGCTTGTCCTTTTCCCTAACATTTGCTTTATTTTTCCTTCTCTCTTTGTCCAGTTTTTGGTTTTGTTTGATGGAATCTTGATGTCTCATAGAGTCTTTGGTTTCCACTTGCTCAATTCTAATTTTTAAGGATTTATTTTCTTCATTTAACTTTTGTGTTTCCTTTTCCAGTTGGCCTATGCTACTTTTAGAGTTGCTTTCTTTTTCCATTTGCCCAGTACTGATTTTAAATGTATTATTTTCTTAAATCAATTTTTGTGTTTCCTTTTATAACTTTTCATACTACTCCTGCTTGACTCTCATTTCTTTTTTTTCAACTTTTCTACTTTATTTCGTCTTTTATTTTTAAAATCCTTTTTGAGCTCTTCCAAGAGGACTTTTTGGATTTGGTATTTGAAACCTATTCATAATCCACTTTGAGGCTTCACATGTAGGCATTTTGCTACTGCTTTCCTCTTCTGAGACACTGTCTTGATCTTCCCTGTCACTAAAGTAACTTTCTATGATTTTCTGTGATTAGAGTTCATTTAGTTTTATTGCTTATTTTGAGAGTTGAGCTCTGCTCCTGGGGGTATAGTCCCAAACTTTTTTGTACTGGGGACTGGGAAGTCTGATCTCTGGCTTTCCACTCTGGATTTTCAAGTGCTTGAGGCTTACTCCCTGCATTAGGGTAGCCCGACCCAGTGCCACCTGTTGCACCAGCATTCTGGACCTCAAAGTATGCCTTCTACACTTGGGCAGGGACTGGGACCCTCACTGCTAATCTGTTGAGCCTTACTTACATGAGACAGACCTTTCCTGAAGTTTCTTCAAGATAACTTGAGTTGAAAAGTTGTTTTACTCTATCTTTCTGTGGGTTCTGGTGGAAAATTATATAGTACTAATGTGGTCTCATTTAAAGTTTTTCAGAGGAAAATTGGGAAAAGCTCTGGGAGCTACCTAACTTCTCTCCACTGTTTAAACCGATGGGTTTGGTCTTTAGAGGATGGAAGACTCTTCCTCTTTTTATAGTTTTTGAGGTATCTCAGGGGATTTGGCACTCTCATACTTCTCACAAGCTCCCATCTTGGATATTCACATTATTAAACTTCCATTAGCTCTTATAAAGGGATATTTTCAGAAAAAGTATAGCAAGGACAGAACTACAAAAATCCCTCCAAAAATGAGGCCTATTTTCCCCATGGTGCAAACTAGGACCGTGAAGAGAATAGGCTAAAGCTTTATTAGTTGTGGATACAAATATTCTCCCACAAATGAAGGACATACTTCTCCTCTCCTTTATATAAGATCCCAGTAGACTCGGTCTTAAAGCGCCAAAGTACTAAAGTACAAATATAAGACCCACAAAGGACTGAGAGTTGTCTTCTTGCTCTGGAAACTCTTCTCTCCCTTCTTGGAGTCCCACTACTTCAGTTCTAGATTTGACAAAGAAGATGAGTCTTTACTTTGCTCCTAGGCCATGTTTTATTGGCTTGAAATCAGTCAGGAGATATTATATTTGCTCTGAGAACTAGGTCCTCATTTTTCTAGTTCCTTATTGAAAAATTCTTGTTCTAAGTCAGGATCTTTCTCTCTTTAAATAGCTGTACAAGTTTTGCCTTTACTTCATAGTCTTTTTTCTTCTGCCTGTTATATTGGGCCATGGTATGTGCTAAACTCATTTCCTTTTGGTTTTTCCCAGTTAATTCTTTTTCTTTTAGAGCTTCATTTCTTTCAAATCTGTTCTTTTCTCCCCATAATGTTTCTTCTATCTCACTTCCCCTCTTGGATTGAACTTAATATCATTCCCTTGAGTACCCAAGGCCCATAGCTGCTGGAGGTTCACGTAGTATTTCCTTTCAGCCACAAGAGCTAGTGAATCCTGGTCTCTAGGTAATGTAGTTGATATTGTTTCTTTGGCTTTGTCAATGTATTTATATAGTCCTTTGTAAATTGCAGAGTATTATATAAATATGAATATTTATTATTCTGCCTCAGAATTTGATAGCACTTTTTAGTGGGCTCTCTTTTCCCTGGAGTTCCTACAGAAATCTTGGGGAAAGAGAAAAAAGTCACAACTATAGGGTCTGAAATATGCAAAATGAGCCATAATGATTAGACTGACCAAATCCCACCTGAACCTAAACCAATTCATTTTGAATTAGACATTTTCTTGTACCAATGATATGCAGAAAGGAATCTTTTACTCATCTTATTACCAGTCTTCAATTCACAACCAATACCCCTGAAACAGCACTGTCTAAGCATTCATTAAAATGATAGCTTATTACAGTTTCAAAGGGAGGCTGGATTGTACTTTCCAAACTGGAAGAGATCCTAACTGGATCTCTTTCTGTTTGCGAGATGATCTGAGATTAAGACCCATGGATGTCAGGTTTTTATTTTAGATGGGTGGCATTTTGCAAGGTGAAAAACTGTTCTTGCTATATGCCATTTCACAATGAGATTATATGTTCATGGATTTATATCATCATAATTTATTTACCTTTCAATACACTGTCTCTTCAGAAATGGCAGCCTGATTCCAGGATAATGACATATAATTTGTTAACATACAACATAAAAGCTATTATGTGATAGTGATTTGCTAGCAAGAACACAGAAGTCATCTTACTTTTGAAAAGGCAATGGAAAATGTGAGCCTGCTAAAATGCCAACTGTATTAAATATAATCAACATTCAGTTAATGAAGGCTTAATTAACTCTTCTGAGTTGGATCCCAATGCTATGGACATAGGGCATTTGGAGATGGCAAATCTCTTTAATTTTGTGTTGACTTTTTGGGAACTGCACTTAGAATATCTTTGACATTTTGCCCATCAGTTGTGGAGTCCTTTACCTTCAAAACAGTACTTCATTTAGTTTTGGTTGTTCTCTTTGGCAATTTATATCACATGTTTTGTGGGAAAATAAAACACTGGGGAGGTTGCTAACTCTAGATGTTACATAGTCTAGCAGTATCTTTTGGATAGATGCTATGTTATCAATAACATTGTATGTGAAATATTTGACTTGATTTGACAGAACTATTGAAAATTCGGATCAATAGTCTTTCCACCCCAAAAGAGAGAAGCTAATGATCAAGCATTATTTCTCATGGGCATAGTCATGTTATATTGAAATATATATCAGGGTAGACAAAATTGATCTTAAATTTGATTTATGGTTGGGCGTTCCATTTTGTTAGATACTACATTTATGTATCAGACATATAGGAATTTATACTGTATACCTTCCTCTTGTCCAGTGAAAATGAGATGAGGAATAAGAATGACATCTTGGTTCAATAAAGCTTTTGCTTATAACCCAGCTGATACTTTTAGCAACATTTCTTAAAAGTGACCTTGCTTCTAGGGGAGAATTAGCCAAGATGCTGTACAATAAAATGTCATATATTTATATGACAGTTTTCAATTTGCAAGTTTCAAGGCAATGCTTCACCAAACATTATTTCCAATTTGTACCTTGGAACTTAATATGATGATCTCTGATTTTAGGGAGAGGCGAGGTGTGATGGAGAGATGGAAGAAAAAGCCTATTCACTTCGGTTTCTGGATGGCCAACTTTCTTTTCAGTCATATTTCTTAGTCAGGCTATCTACTAGGTAACCTTTTTCCCTCCCCAAATGTTTAGCTATCATACCATTTTTGGCTATACCTGGAAGCACGAAAACTAAAGTGCCTCTTTGTTATCATCAAACAGGCAACTCAGAACGATATAGTAAAGAACAAAAAATGGTGGGAATATTGCTGCTCAAGAGATATACTCTCCCTGCTGTGAGCATTCCCTCCACTGATACAGATTCCAACTCAACCACATCTTTTAATCTTATGCACCTTTTTTTCTGCAGCTCTTTCCCAGAGGTTTGTCCAAATCATTCACTATGGCTCTGTTCACCAATGCTGGAAGCACTTCTTAAGGATTTTTAATGTTTTGTGTGTCCCATACCTAATAAGCATAAACTTAGTGTTTAAAAGTAGTGGTTTTTTGACTAGAGAATAGCTTGGGATACTTAAAAATGCTGCACAATTTCCCCAAGAAACTCAGCCTTCATTCTTCTTCCTCTTTTATTTTGGGTCCATGTCATTGTCCATCTACTGTGCCTATCCGTTGAGTTACTTAATGATTAATTGTTTCAGTGGCTTTCCCACTCAAGTATATATGTTAATATTAAGACCAATGCATAGTCTCCATCCACTTGATTTTTCCAGTATGGATTGTTTAATTGAATTCTTATGGAGTGGTTGTGAATTACACTAAGAAGGTCTGGAAATGTTCTAGGGCTTAATTCAATCAACAGAATGTTGTCTACAAACAGGAACCTCTCAAGACCCTTACCATCTATCTAAAGGGTATCTATTCAACCCAAACCTGTGTATGCTGAGGCACATACCATTGGTGAGTATGCATCTCCTTGCTTTTTCACTTGATAGTTATAATCAAAGGATCACTAATACTAGTAATCATAGCTAGCATTGTGAGATTTCTAAAGCCTTTTACAAATATTATTTTATTTGACCCTCATCACAACACTGGGAGGTAGGATTTTTAATTATCTCCATTTTACAGATGAAGGATCTGAGGTAAATAGAAGGGAAATAGAAGTCACTTTCCCAGAGTCACACAGCTAGTAAATGTTTGAGCCTGCTTTTGAACTCAGGACTTCCTAAGCAAGTTCAGCACTATATCTATTTTACCACCTACACCATTATTTTTATGATGGTGTGTAGGAGCAACATTAGAAATATTCCCTCTTTCCTAGACAAACTCTGTCTGCCTATCAAAATTCTACCTATTCTTAAGGTCCAGTTCCTATATCAACTCCTCCAGGAAGGTCTTCCACGTGGAAGCAAGTCTTCCCTCAACTTGGGTACCACTTTGGAATACCTTTTCCTCTAGTATTGAAATTGTTTCCTTCAGTAAATTTTCAGTAGATAGGTCTTGAATATGATCGTTCCAAGCACAAACTTGTCTGGGGCTTTGGTTTTTAAAATATATTCAGACTGTTCTATCTTATGCTGATGTAAATTGTGCTTCTTAATTCTCTAGTAAACAGAATATTGATTGCAAGTCAAGTCACTGAGCATTTTTCAAATACCTGACAGATGCCAGTCATTGTTCTTAGGACTGTGGATACAAAGGTGAGAGTCATTTGTGAGAGTTGTGAGAGGACTAGCAAAATGAATAGTTTGAAAAAGTTTGAATTATAGATCTTTGTATTGTCTTATAAGTGCTGGATAATGCCAAATCCATATATATATATATGTATATATATATATATATATATATATACATAGGTGTATATACATATGTATATGTATATATATATATATATATATATATATATATATGTCAAAATGAAATTGAAGGGCCTACAAAGAAACTCTTATTTTTATTATTTTCCTCCTAGGAACCAGTTCTTGTTGCTTGTCCTTAGTGCATGAAGAAGACTGTGACATCAGGTAGGTGATGCTGTGCCAGTCAAATGAATTGTATTGAAGTAAGGGAGCCCTACTTTCAAGGGATGGAGAGAATTTGAAGAAATTTTGTTGTCACCTCCAATGCAACATGTCCATACTAAGCTCAGTATCTTAAGGGAGGCATCATGGGGTGTAGGGGAAAGAAGGTAGGTTCAAATATACATTACCTCCATGACCTTAGGCAAGTTTCTTCCCTTCTCTATGCTTCAATTTCCTCCTTTGTAAAATGAGAAGAACTAGAAGATCCCTGAGGTCTCTTCTAGCTCCAGATCTGTGATCTTCTATTGCCATTGGAGTTATCCTCACTTTCAATTCCTTAGAGACTCTATGATTCTGTGACTCAGTCAGGCAACAACAATGATAAAATGTGGTGTAAAAAGATATATCCTGATTTCAGAATACGTCTTGTAAAGAAAGATCAAGTGGTCAAGGCATTTCTATTGCTTAGATTATGACATGCAGTTTGGGGAACAATTTATAGAGCCTGTTCATCAGTATGGATATCTGGGACAGACAGTACAGAAGAAAAGTTGAACTCAGAATTAAATAGGAGGAGAAAGAACATTAAAACCTTTAACAAAGTTGTAGGTGGATTCTGCTAGACTCAAACTAGAAAGTTAAAGGTGTTCAGAGGCTATTGACCCCTGCCTAGCCTTAACTCTTCATATTTGCATATTGTTTTCTCCATTAGAATGTGAATTCCTTGAGGACAGGGACTGCTTTTGTCTTTCAGTATGTCCTCTGACACAGAGTAAACACTCAGTTAATTCATCTTTACAGACAGCAGGATGGTTTTATCTCCTGTCTTCCTCTTTTCATTGTATATTTCCTGGTTACAAGTCAGGTCACCACCATGAAATGAAATGTAATCAGAGTCATGAGTAGCCCAAGGAGAATAGAAGGATGACTTAGGAATAATCATGAATAAGGATTCAGAAACACTCACATTTAGTGGCCCACCTCATCCTCCTTTGTCATTTGGTTGTTCCCCAAGCCTCCAGGAATGGAGTCAAAGTCATTGTTAGTCCCCAAATAGCAAATGCTCTTAAAGCGAAGTCTTCATTAAATGCCCAGGAATTAGAAAAATTGAAGCAGTCAGTTAATCAGAGCTCTAATAAAGAAACACCATATAGACTAGAGAATGTATCAGGCTAAATTACAGGATACCATCCAGGGAAGACCAGTTGGCCTGTCTAGATCCATGTCTCTTGGAATAGAAAAAATGGAGCAAATTGCACAAGACTTCTCTAAAATTATTGAGAACTCAGAAAAGCTTTAGAAGTAATTACCTCTGTTAATCCAAACTTACCAGTTCTGCTGGAGAAATATGATCCAGTAAGTCTGGTTCATGTACAGAAAAGACTCATTTCCCACCATTTCCTGATCATTTGCTAAACTTTGAGATCAAAGAACCTAATTTTGATCACAAATTTAGGAAGTAATAGAAACAGCGTAATAGAAATAGAGCCCTAAGAAGGCTTACTAGAACAAAATCTCTCCATGCAGGCAAGACAGTCAAGAAAGTCCTACTTCCTTATTGGAAGGGGCAAGGAGGGACAGATACAATGATTCTCAGAGATCCTTCCCTTATAAGACAGTCCTTCTTTTGCCCTTGAGTCAGAATATTTTCTTTCTTCCCATCTTGATGTAGTTCTGAAAGCCTGGAAGTTCTGTGCCGTGGCATCCTCAGTACTCAAACCTTAAAGCTTACTCTAATTTTGGATGAATGAATCTTCACTGAATGTTCTGTGCCAGCTTCCAGGCCTAGTTCTTCTAGAGGCCATGTGGCTCTGCCTTCCCCAGAGACCATCTGCATTACATCAGGTCTCCTATTTCCAATGGCCCCAAGACATGTTTGTTTTTCCTTTTGAAATCTGTGCCCAGTCACTGGCCCACACACGAAGGAAGTTTTTTTCCCCATATGAGGGCTGTGTCCAGTTCTTGACTAAATAGTTTCTCTGATGAATCTGTGCCAGAGTGGTTTTTTCAGACTCCTTTTCCTACAACTGTACAGAAACTAAATAATTCTTCACAAGCAGTACCAAGAAGTGACAATTTCCATCAAAAGTTAAAAAAGAGAATTCTCCCAGAAAGTAAACTAAGGACAGTAAAATGATGCAAAATGCTGTGGGGAGCAAAGGCTTATGGGAAAAGAAAGTTCAAGAAACTAGGATTATTCAGATTAAACAGGAGAAGACGAAAGGGTGACTTTTGACTAAAGAGCACTTCCAAAATTACTGATGAATGGCTGGCCTTTGAGATTTCCAGAAAATGAAATTAGACTTCTTTATGGGAATACTAGGTTTGACATACAGAAGACTTTTCTGCCCTAGGAATTAACTTTTGATTCTTTGCCTTCTCTCCAGGGGTATTTTTAAAAAGAGAATGGATTCAGACCTGCCTGAGTGGTACATAAGGGACCACTGCCGACAGGGCTAGCTCCTATTTCTCTGACCTTTGCAATCTGCATGAACAACTGTAATGGAGAGTCTCCTTAATAACAGTTATAGAAAATGGTGGCTGGCCAGGAGAAGCAGATCAGAAATCAGTGACTGTACTTTGTTCATTATATTAAGAAGAATCTTATGTAGTGTCCAGGGCCAATATTTATTACATGTCTCAGCTGCTGAAGTACTTGTGAAACTCTTCTTTACCTAAAATTGAAGGGAGTGTCCAACCTGTGCCCTCAGCAAAGTCAAGTCCTCTCAGCTATGTTCCTCATAGTCTTATCTTAGTGAGTTGCCTGAACCATTTGCCCAGGGTCAGCCAGTGTGTTTTACAAGTGGAAATTGTACCCAGGACTTCATGATTCTAAGGCAAAATCCTTCCTATCTTCTACTCCCCATTGACTCTAAGATTTCAACTGTGTTGATGGACACTTATTTGTAGGAGCTGCTAAATGGTTGCTGCAGTGGATAGAGGACTAGGCCTGGACTCAGGAATACTCTTCTGATCTCCAATGAGACCAAAGTACTATACTAGTTGTGTGACCCTGGGCAGGTCACTTAACCCTATTTGCCTCAGTTTCCTCAACTATAAAATTAGAATAATAACACCTCTTACTCAGGGTTGTAGTGAGGAGCAGATGAGGTCATTAATTCAATCCATGGAATATTTTAGGTACTATATCCATGTTATTTTATTAACATTATAATGGGTTCATGTTTCAGCAAGCTTCAAAGCCACTTCAAGGCACAGATGCTCTCCTTTCTTTTAATTCTTAGCTCACTCTATAGATTGTATCACCCTTTAACCTCAGAGAAACCCTCAACACTCAGTTTGATACTTAGTTGACCAACCACAAGAGAGATTAAAATTTTGGTTTCTATTTTTGGGAAAATATATTTGATATCCTAATTGATAATATTTTTAAAGAAAAAAACCTCCACTCTGATTTTTCTTGAGACATAGTTAATTTTTTTGTATGTTTTCACGTCAATGGGGTTAATTGACTTGTCTAAGTTCACACAGCTAAAAAATTATTAAATGTATGAGGTCAAATTTGAAATCAGGTCCTCCTGACTCTAGGGCCAGTGCTATATCTACTGTGCCAATCAGCTGCCCCTGATATAACTCATTTTTAAAGTAGTCATTGCCAGTAATTATAACTTTGAATGTGAATGGGAGGAACTCTTCCATAAAATGGAAACAGATAGCAGAGTGAATTAAAAACCAGAATCCTTCAATATGCTGCTTAGAAGAAAGTCATTTGGAGCAGAGAGCTACATAAAGAGTAAAGGTAAAAGGTTGGAACAGAGTATATTATGCTTCAACTGAAGTGATAAAGGCAGGGATGTCAATCCTTATCTTAGACAAACCAGCTGCAAAAATAGATTTCATTAAAAAGAGATAAGGAAGGAAACTGTATCCTCCTAAAAGGTACCATGAAGCAATTTCAGTACTAAATTTGTGTGCACCAAGTGATATAGCATCCAAATTCTTAGAGGAGAAGCTGAATGAGTTGCAGGAAGACATAGCAAAACTTTACTGGTGGAAGACCTCAGCCTCCCTCTCTCAGAATTAGATGAATCTAACCATGTAACAAAATTGAAGTTAAGAAGGTAAATAGAATGTTAGAAAACCTAGACATGATAGACCTTTGGAGGAAAACTGAACATGGATAGAAAGGAATATACCCTTTACTCTGAAGTATTTGGTACCTACAAAAAAACTGACCACATATTAGGGCAAAGAAAAACCTCATAACTAAATGCAGAAAGACATAAATAGTGAATACTTCCTTTTTAGAACATAATGCAACAAAAATCAGGTGCAATAATGGGCCATGGAGAGATAGATCTAAAACTAATTGGAAACTAAATAACTTCATTTTAAAGAATGAGTGGATCATACAGCAAATCGCAGAAAGAATAAATGATTTCATCCAAGACAATGACAATAACAACATCACATACCAAAACTTATGGGATACAGTCAAAGCAGTTATTAGAGGATGCATTATAACTCTAAATGCTTACATGAATAAAGTAGATAAATAGGAAATCCATGAACTAAGCATGCAGCTAAAAATTAGAGAAAGAACAAATTAACCCCTGATTAAATGCCAAATTAGAAATACTAAGAAATAAAGGAGAAATTAATAAAATCAAAATCAAGAAACTATTGAACTAATAAATAAAACCAATAATTGGTTTTATGAAAAAATCAATAAAATAGATAAATCTTTGTTTAATCTGATTAAAAAAAGAGGAAAACCAAATTACTAGTATCATAAATGGAAAAGATGAACTCACCACCAATGAGGAGGAAATTAAAGTAATAATTTGGTACCATTTTGCCCAACCATGTAACAAATTTTTGATAATGTGAATGAAATGGATGAATATTTACAAAACTATGTTTCCCAGCTTAAATGAAGAAAAAATTTAATACCTAAACAACCCTATCTCAGAAAAAGAAATTCAACAAGCCATCAGTGAATTCCCTAAGAAAAAATCTCCTTGGCCAGATGGATTCACAACTAAATTCTATCGAACATGTAAGGAACACTTGGTTCCAATTCAGCATAATTTCTTTTAGGATTTTGCAAGGCAAATGGGGTTAGGTGACTTGTCCATGGTCACACAGCTAGGTAATTATTAAGTGTCTGAGGCCAGATTTGAACTCAGATCCTCCTGACTCCAGGGCCAGTGCTCTAATCCACTGAACCACCTAGCTGCCCCTCAACATAAAGTCTTTGGAAAAAATGGATGAAAATGGAACTTTGCCTAATTCCTTCTGTGACACCAATATGGGGCTGATACATAAACCAGGAAGAGTCAAAGCAGAAAGAAAATTACAGACCAATTTCCCTAATGAATATATATATGCAAAAATCTTAAATAAATTTTAGCAAAATGATACAGTAAGTTATCACTAAGAAAATACACTATTATAACCAAGCAAGATTTATTCCATGAATGCAGAGTTGGTTAAATATTAGGAAAATTGTCAGTATAATTGACTATATCAATAACACCTAACAGAAATCATATGATTATTTCACTAGATGCTGAGAAAAAAGCTTTGACAAAATACAGTAGCTATTCCTACTACAAACACCAGAGAGCCTAAGAATAAATGGACTAGTTCTTAGAATAATTAGCAGTATCTATCTGAAGCCATCAACAGGCATTATATGAGATGGGGATAAGCTAGAGGCATTCCCAATAAGATCAGGGGTGAAACAAGAAGACCCATTATCACCACTACTATTCCTTATCATATTAGAAATGTTAGCTTCAGCAATAAGGGAAAAGAAAGAAATCAAAGGAATTAGAGTTGGGAAAGAAGAAATAAAACTCTTACTCTTTGCAGATGACATTATGGTATACCTAGAGAATCCTAAAAAATCATCTAAAAATTACTAGAAGCAGTTAGCAACTTTAGCAAAGTCACAGGATATAAAATAAATTCTCATAAATCCTCAGCACTTCAATATATTAATAACAAGATACAGCAGCCAGAGCTTGAAAGAGAAATCCTATTTAAAATAACTTCAGACAATATAAAATATTTGAGAGTCTACCTGCTAAGACAGACTCAGAAACTCTATGAAATCAACTGTAAAATACTTTCCACATAAATAAAATCATATTTAAATAACTGAGCAAATATCAACTTCTCATAGATAGGCCAAACTAATGTAATGAAATGGCAATTCTATCTAAATTAAACTGCTTGTTTAGTGCCCTACCAATAAACTTTCAAAAAATTACTTTAGAGAGCTAGAAAAAATTGTAACAATTCATATGGAGAACAAAAAGTCAAGAATATCAAGGGATTTACTGAAAAAAATGCAAAAGAAGGCAGCTTGACCTTACCAGATTTAAAATTATTTTATAAAGCTTCAGTCATTAAAACTGTCTGATATTGGCTAAGAAATCGAATGGTGATCAGTGGAATAGACTAAGTGCAAAAGAGATAGCAGGAAATGATTATAGCAATCTGCTGTTTGATAAACCCAAAGAGCCCAACTTCTGGGATAAAAACTCTCAGGAAAATTGGAAGTTGATATGGCAGAAACTTGGATTAAACCAAGTTCTCACACCCTATACCAAGATAAGTTCAAAATGGGTGCAATATTTAGACATAAAAGACATATATTATAAGCAAACTAGGAGAACAAGGAATAGTTTACCTGTCAGATCTATGGAAAGGGAAGCAGTTTATGACCAAGAAGGAGATAGAGAACACCATTAAAAATGAACTAGATAATTTTGATTACATTAAATTAAAAAGTTTTGTACAAATGAATCTACTGTAACCCATCTAAAAAGACATGTAGTGAATTAGGAAACAATTTTTGCAACTAGTAATTTTGACAAAGGAAAAAACAAGCCATTCCCCAATTGACAAATGGTCAAAGGATATGCAAAGGCAATCTGTGGATGAGAAAATCAAAACTATCTCTAGTCATATGAAAAATTGCTCTGGGGAAACTAGGAGGTGCAATGGATAGAGCACTGGCCCTGGAGTCAGGAGGACATGAATCCAAATCTGGTCTCATTTACTTAATAATTGCCTAGCTGTTTGACCTTGGCAAGTCACTTAACCACATTGCCTTAAATACATAAAAAATTAAAAATTGTTCTAAATCACTACGGATTAGAGAAATGCAAATTAGTGCACCTCTTAGATACCACCTCATGCCTCTCATATTGACCAATATGATGAGAATGGATAATGATCAATGTTGGAGGGAATGTGGGAAATCTGGGACACTGATGCATTGTTGGTGGATCTGTGAGCTGATCGAACCATTCTGGAGAGAAATTTGGAATTATGCCCAAAATACAATAGAAATGTACATCCCCTTTGACCCAGCAATACCCCTACTGAGTGTAAACCTTGAGGATATCATGAAACAGGGTAGAAGCATCACTTGTACAAAAATATTCATCGCAGTCCTGTTTGTGGTGGCAAAGAATTGGAAATCAAGGAGATGTCCATAAATTGGGGAATGGTTGAACAAATTGTGGTGTATGTATATTACGGAACACTATTGTTCTATTAGAAACCAGGAGGGATGGGAATTCAGAGAATCCTGGAGTGATTTGCACGAACTGTTGCTGAGCGAGATGAGCAGAAACAGGAGAACATTGTACAATCTAAGAGCAAAATGGGGATGATAATCAACCTTAATGGGCTTGTTCTTTCCATCAGTACAATAATCAGGGTCAATTTGGAGCTGTCTGCAATGGGGAATGCTATCTGTATCCAGTGAAAGAACTATTTAAACAAAGTCCAAAGATTATTACTTTCAATTTAAAAAAAAAATATCTTATGTGTTACATAATTTTGCTATCTCTAATGTTTTATTTCTTTCTCAAGGATTTATTTTGTTCTCTCAAATCATTCAATTTTGATCAATGCATAGTTTAGCATAGGAACAATATAAAGATTATTAGATTGCCTTCTGTGCGGAGGGGAGAGTGGGGGAAAATTGTATAATCCCAAATCTTACAAAAATGATAGGTAGAAACAACTATTATATATAATTGGAAAGCAAATAAAATATTTATATAAAAATAAAGTAGTTAATACCCCTTTTTTCTTAGTTACCATTTCCCCTAAAACACTGAACAAAATCATTCAAATGTTTATCAAATCACTTAACGTTTTAAAACACCATTGGTTTGGTTGCTTATTTCTACCCCCACTTGCCCTGCCTCCCACTTAAGCAATAATTGTCCATATCCTGAGACTCACAAAAACACAGGTACAAGGATCCTGAAGAAAATAAAGATGTATACTTGCTCTGAGTTCTTTCCCAAAGTCAAATAATATTGGAGAATTTCTGGGTTTTTTTGTGTTGTTATAAAAAATGCTTGAAGGATATCTAAAAGTGGGGAAGGAGGAAGAGAGAGAGCAGTCTCTGTTTTCATAGGCAGTAAGAGAAATTCCATCCTTTGAGCTGAAAACCCATTTCCAGAAGTAGATCCTTTTAATTTCAGCACTGTTTCATCACATGGGAACTAGGAACAAAATTTATTTGGGGGCATTTTGATGTGTCCTATTAAATTAAAAAAAATCATTTCATATATTCAATCATAAAAACACATTCTTGTATTATCTAGAAATCTGATCAAAAGCAGTATTGGAAGGTAGCATGGCATAGTGAATAAGCTGGAGTCAGGAATCCCAAGTTCAAATTCAGCTTCAGAATTTATTAGCTTTGAGACCAAGTACAGATCATTTAACCTCAGTTCTCTCATATATAAAATGAAAGGATTGGTCTTGATGGAAAGGAAGGGTATTCTTTCTCATAGGCCCATTTCCTTATGTCTGGCCCCATTTTATCCTATTGACCCTGAAGCAGGTCCACTTATTTATTTTCCCAAATAGAAGAAAAATAATAAGAGGAAAATGAATCCTTGCTTATCCTGAAAATCGATTTCTACAGGATTCTATGTATTTGAGGAAGTGAAGGCAGGCGAAGGGAATGGGGAAGAGGTATCTTCTAGGGCTGGTCAGGGTAAATGTGTGAGCTCAATATATAAAACAAAACCTCTTTCTTGCCTTCTATCAGCTAAAAAAAACCCAAAAATGATTCATCTATTTTGTTCCTTCCCCCTTACCTTTGATTATCTGATAATTTCTGCCTTTATTGGCTATATGACTATTCAGCTGAGAAGATAATTTATTTCCATAGCTATAAGAATAAGCAACTGAAGTGGAGTTTGATATCAGTAGTCTACCAAAATACCACAAAATACCACTTGCTATGTCAGTCTTATTTTTGCTTGGTAGTAGGACTAACTAGACCCAAGACAATCCATTATGTCTCCTCATGGCACTTTAAATAATTTGTGCTATCACACCCTGTTGTGATATATAGTGAAATGCCTTATGTGCCAAACACCCAGGTATAAACCTTAATGAAGCACATTTTTCCTTCTTCCCTTAGTTTGTTTCTTTTTGTTAGGATATTGCATTTGAAATCACATTCAATAAAATAAAAATCTTTGTACAGAATTTTTTTTTTAAATTTAAGGCACTGTGGTTAAGTGACCTGCCCAAGATCCCACAGCTAGGCCATTATTAAGTATCTGAGGTCATATTTGAACTCAGGTCCTCCTGATTCCAGGGCCAGTGCTCTATCTACTGTGCCACCTAGCTGTCCCCTATAAATAAACAATTTTTAGAACTGGAAAAATGGAGTCTCTTCCTTTACTTTTGTTAGGTACAAAGTGTTTTGCGAAAATAACCCATGTAAAGTGAGACAGTACTGAATATGTATAATTTAGAGGCAAGAGAATTGAATTTATAAATATACTTTAACTCAGCATTGAAAAAAAAACCTTCCTTTCCTTTCTTCTCAGTACTGAAGATTTTATTCCAAATTTTTGCCAAAATATGAATGTCACAAGGGATCAGTTATAATTGCAGTTTGTTAGTTTCTTCCTACCTGCCCTAAAAATGAAAATAAAAACATCTAAATAAAATAATAAAACTTGCAGAAAACTTATTTTTTCTCCATAATAGGCTCCTACACTGAAAGAGTTAAACTTAAGTAGAGGACTAATTGGTTCTTAGACATGATTGGTGAGAGAACTCAAGAGAATTTTCTAGTTAAGTGAAATATCTGATGTCAGAGACCCAGGAGACCTGAAACCCTTGTGGTTTCAAAATAACATTAAAGATAAATGAAAATAATGAATATTTCCACAGGAAATGTTCAGTAAGATTTTTGTGACTCATTCTTTGGAATTTGAAGTATATTTGTTTCAGTATAGTGGAAAAAGAAATAAATTTGGAATTAAAAGACTTGGGTTCTTATACCAGACCTGGCTGTGTGACCTTGGGAAAGTCACCTCTCCTCCTCTGAACCTCAGTTTCTTCACCTTTAAAATGAGAGGGTTGGATGAGATGAATTTGAAGGTTCCCTTTCCTGGTCATAATCCCATGACTGGTGAAATGATTAATGCCAAACTCTCCCTCATCAGCATTACAAAATGTTCTCTCTCATTCATTGAATGCCTGTGTATGTACCCAACCCTGTGCTCAGAAAAATATTGTTGGCATTTTTAGAATCCCAAAATAGATGAGTATAGAAATGCGTGTGCTCATAGCTGGCCCAGTGAATGTAGGATCAATGAGTGAGCAGTTGCCACCTTTCTAGCCAGGAAAAAAAATCATTGGTGATGAATTTTCTTGGAGAACACATATGCATAGGAAGTGAGACACTGAAGACAAGGAAATGTCATATGCAGATATCTGCCCACAAGAAAACAGAATCACATGCCCAGGAAATTTGGAAAGTTGTCACATCTGACAGTTCTTAACATGGCAAATTAACCTCCTATGAATATTTGTCTGTAGTTTGAATTCAGAGAATAAAGACAATGGTGCTTTGATCCAGTGCAAAAAGGTGCAACATCACTTAAAAACAGATGCTCAGAAAAATTGTACTCTTTCTAGTATGGTTCTTTTGGGAGGTTAGGCTGCTCTTGTTGGAGAATGTCTTTGCAACATATGTTTACAAAATCTGCACGCTTGTAAGAAAGGAAATTTTGAAGCTTACTCACTTTTTTTTGCCCTTCAAGGAGGCTTGGCATGAGCTCTCAGCTCCAGAAGCTCAGTGTGACTGGAAAGCCATTTACTGGCATTCACAATCCCAGGGCTCCCGAGAAGTGTGGTGGAATCAGGAGCCAGTTTAGAGCAGAGTGCAGAAAACTTGTGCTTTCAAAGAAATTTACCAAGTCTTTAGAAAGCATCTATTCTGGGTCAGAAACTGGGTTAGTACCAAGGACATAAAGACATAAGTAAAGTAGGCCCTACCTTCAAGGGATTCAGTTCTTCTTGAGGAAAACAACATGTTTAGAGATACATAAATACATGCAAATGTATACTAGAAATTTGGGATAGAGGACACTTACAATTGCAGGGATCAGGAAAGGCTCCCTGAAGGAATTCCTAGAGATAGATGTGAGGAGGAAGGGTAATTCTAGGTTATGAGGCATGAATTATGTAAAGTCAGCCATGTAAGAGATAGCCAGATCATAGCCTGGAAATATAGGGATTGAAAGACCAAATCAAGGAATCAATCTGTAGATGATCTCAGAAGTAATAGAATAGGAACCAATCTGTACTTTATCATCAAACTGGAGCCTGTATGGTAGACAGATTAGAAAGGGTAAAAACTGGATCCTGGGAGGCCTCTGTAATAGTTCACTTGAGAACTGACAACTGAATGCAAGTAGCCACTGTGTATATAGAGAGAAGGGAATGGTTGTGAGAGCTGAAGGTTGAACTGAGAAGACTTAGCAGTTTATTTGGAAAGAAATGAAGATGATTGCAAACTTGGATATTTAGAATTTATGAGTTAGGAAGAGGGTTAGAATTCATTTTCAGAAATGTTAAGAGTAAGGTGACTTATGGGACATCCAACAATGTCTTCCACACAGAGATAAGTGATAAAAGTACAAAATAAATATGAGAGCTATGTCTCTCTATATTTTGGAGTAATATGCATATAGAAACTGGTTGAGAGTCTTGAAGGAATAGGGAGGAGACCTCAGGAAAGAGACCTGGGGTACACCCACTGAAAGGAGGAGAATATGGGTGATGATCCTGTAAAGGAGGCCAAGAAGAATTAATAGGAAAAGAAACATTGCAGAGAGGTATCCAGAAGACATAGAAAGAAGAAAATGTCTAGAATGAGGCATGCTCAGTGATGTTAAATGCTGTCAAAATGACCTCTGACAAAGACGAAGACTGAGAAAACCTCAGTATATTTAGTCATAAAGAGATCACTGATGACTTTGTGAGCAGTTGTAGTCATGTGGTAGAGATAGAAACCAGATCACAAGGGGTTAAGGAATAATTTATGAGAAAGTGAAATCAATGGGTCCAGACAGCTTTTTAATTTGTTTTCTTTAAGGCAATGGCGTTAAACATGACTTGCCCAAGCTCACACAGCTAGGTAATTATTAAGTATCTGATGTTGGATTTGATTCCAGGGCTGGTACTTTCTCCTCTGTACCCCCTAGGTGCCCCTACATAGCATTTCTGAAGAATTTGACTAGAGAGAAAAGAAATACAGGATATGAAAAAGATGCTAGTATCAGGGAAATTTTCTTTTAGAGTGGAGGAGATTTGATCATTGTCATAGACAACAGGGAAGGAACTAATGGATAAGAAGTTGAAATTTAAGAAACTAGGACAATGAAGGACCAGGTTCCTGGAAGGGAGAAGAGGGAGGGAATTAAGGGAACAAGCAAAGTGGTCATCAGAGTCAAGAATAAAAGAACTTTCCTTCCTAGAGACTGGAGTAAAGATTAGGGGAGAAAGATTTGTATGTTGCAGTGAGGTGACATGAATTTGGGAAATGGGGAGACAAGGGTACCCTAGACCAAGGACTTTAAGTTTTTTTTTAATGAATTGTCAGGTGATGTGCTTCTTCTCAAACTGATTCTATTGGACCGCAAATGGAACAGCAGCAATGGCAGCAGCAATGCTAACCTTGTAGTGAGGAAAAACCTGGCTTTATAATGGTGAGTAAATCACTTGACCTCTCTGATCCTTAAAATAATCATCGAGCTAGTTCAAATGAAATTATATGGAAAGTGCTTAACACTTAATAATTGCTTCCTTCTTCCTTCCTTCCCTCCCTCCTTCCTTCCTAACTTCCTTCCTTCCTTCCTTCCTTCCTTCCTTCCTTCCTTCCTTCCTTCCTTCCTTCCTTCCTTCCTTCCTTCCTTCCTTCCTTCCTTCCTTCCCTCCCTCCCGCCTTCCTTCCCTCCTTCCTTCCTTCCTCTTTCCTCCCTCCCTGCTTCAATTCCTTCCTTCCTTCCTCCCTTCCTATTTGTGCTGAAAATTGTTTTGTAAATCCCAAGTTACTAAAGAAATATAAACTCTTATTAAAATGATCAACAATTAGCACCTTAAACTCAGTGTTGGAGCACAAAGAGTTGTGGCCTGAACACCCTGAGCTCTGAGTTCTTCTTCCCGGTGTCTGGTGAAGGAGACTTGAAGTGTCCTTGCAAGTGACTTCACTTTTCTCTACATCACTTTCTCCCTTGAATCAGTGAGAATCTGAGACACTAGAGCATCTCTAAGGGCCCATCCAACTCTCAGCATCTGACTCAGATCCCCATTTTACAAGTGGTAGAAGATCAGTCTATGCTCTTAGGGAGGTTAAGCAGTCTCTCTTTATTTATATTTCCATTTAAAGTTTGCTAAGGAGATCCTTTCCTTAGAGTTCAGAGACTAAGTTCAGTTCATTCTGTCTCTAAATGAGCACAAATTCTGAATGAACAGTATCTGACTAAATGATGTTTTCTTGCAGTGAGCTACACCTAGAAGTTTTTATCAGTGGCAACATTATCTTGGCTGTTCTAAGCAGGTTCAGACACTGGAATTGGGAATCAGGCCAAAAGGAAAAAAAACATGTCAGAAAAAGGCATTTGGGAAGAGTTGTTCTTCCAGGACCTGGTACTGATTTTTCAGAGACATCATCCCACTGCCACCTCTAGCAGGGATAGAGGAGGCTGACAATGCACAAGCAGGTAAAGCTATATAAAACTATACCTACGATTGGATTAGAGCCTGAATCCCCCTTTTGCCATATCTAGTACCAATTAACCAGCCCATTGCTCCGAGAAAATCAGGAACTGCTTTAATTTTCTTTTCTTCATCCTCAATAGGATTGTAGAAAAAAAAAAGAAAAAAAAAACTACCTTTAATCTTTCTCATCTGCTTATGTGTTTTCCTTTCCCAAAGAAGTGGGAGGTGTGAACATAAAATGAGCAGAGAATTTTGTCTTTTAGAAGAGTTTATAACTTAGAGAAAATGTGGAGTAATATGTCCTCTAAAAACATTCAATTGTCAATAGAGTCACATCTACCAATGTCCCCCATTTTGGTAGTGATCAAGTAATGGAGTTATTTTTGGACTGTTTAGCCTCCCTGTCATCATCTTTCTTGCTTGAGGTTGATCCAGGCTGTTAAAGTCTGAAAGTTGGGACTGATGGGAGTCTATCTCAGTCCCTCTTCCTGACCTCTGGGTCTCCATCCTAATTTAGTAGATTGGTGGTCCAGACCACAGATTGCTAGAGGTTCATTGTGAAAAAGATAGGAGATGCCCAAGAGGAGGAAAAATGTTGGGGAAAAATGAGGGACAAATAACACAAGTATGCTTTGGTCCCCAAATCTGCCATTGCCTTGAAACTAAGACACAAGCATATAACTTGTATCATGGGCATATACTGCCTACCTGCCTCTCTTTCTCCCCACTCAGAGCTCAGAAAATGGCCTAATTCAGGTCCAAGGATGTTATTGAACCCCTTGTTGTTATGCTTACTTCATTTCCTAATATATCAGTCATTTCCCATTCCTTCTCCTCTCTACCTCGCTCCAGGATCACAAACTTGAGATTATTTCTGATTTACTTAATAATTGCATAATCCAACCACGAGAACAACAGATTAATTAATCTGCATTTTGCCTTTCCATTTATCTCTATCATTCACCTTGAACTCTATCTGTTTGTCCCGAAGTCTTGAATTATGACCCCTTCTACACTATTGGCCTAGTGGTTCTGTCTAAATTTATGGTTGTATGAGAATATATAATATATAGTGGACTTCTTTGGAAGAGCCCAAGCAAGGAGAGGCTGAGTTTTTTTCTAAACTATATGTATACTCTTGCAAGGAACTGCCTTTAAATGTGAAAACAAGGAATTTATGAGTCAGATTCTCAAGGAAGTAATGAATGTAGAGTGCTTTGTAGATGTCAAAGTGCTATAGAATTATTGCTATTGTTGTGGCTGCTACTATTTGACTCGAGGTTTCTTGGCAAAGATTACTGAAGTATTGGTTCTGGACCTCCTATTGCAGATGAGGAAATTGAGGCAAATAGGATTAAGTGATTTTTCCAGGGTCATACAACTAAATAAGTGTCTGAGCCTGGATTTGAATTCATGTTCTGAGGTCACATTTGAACTCAGGTCTTATACCTGATTTGCCATCAATCCACTGCACCACCTAGTATTGTTAGCTTGCAAGGGAAGGGCTGGTAGAGAGAAGAGAATTCTTTTTAAAGGAGGCCCAATTTTCCCTTTCCTTGAACAGACTGTTGATAGTTTAGGTGTTAGGTGTGTTTTTGCTCAACATCTTCCCGTGAAGTAGAGGGGATAGTCCCCTCATCAATTCTGTGGATCTTTCAAATAGGCACTGTAACGTCTCTGAGTTCATGACTAATCAGACCACAGACTTTGAAATGACCTAGACTTGACCCCCAGGAAGTTTTCCCTTCCATGCTCAGGGAACCATACTCTTCCTCCTTAACCCCACCCCCATCTCTACTGTTTAAAAAAAAGTTTCCTTGTTAAATTTTCTAAAAGTTTCCATGTTGTCTCCACTATGCTTGAAATTGCAGGAACCTCTTTATATACAGGGTCTATTTTATGTAGTTTATGTTCCAGCTAGACTTTTCTATTAATTATTGTCTAGACTTAACATCCTGTCTCCCATGCCTGGGTTTTTGTCAAGGCTGTCCTCAATACCAGGACTGCCCTCTTCTGCCCTCTATCTTTAGGAATCCTTATCTTCCTTCAAAGTTTGGTTCAGGTGCTTCTTCCTCATAACCTTTCCTGGTCCCTTTACCCCGTGTCCCTAAAAGGTTAGAGGGTCTATAGTAAGGAACAAAGAAAATTCCTCCTTAAATTTTCTTAGAACACTTATTTTGGGTGTTTCTGTACCTCACTCACTTTACATCTTGTCTTCTTATCCTTCTGGATGTCAGATCTCATGTCACCCTAGCCCTGTAGCCCCAAAGAATGTACCCTGAGGGTAGGGACCCAGTGCCTTTCTTGGTACCTTGCATATAGAAGGATTTGTAAGTGCTTGCTAAATTGAAGACATATGATAAAGCATACTATTACTTTAAACTGAAGAAAGTAAGCCCAAGCTGTGAATAAAAGGATATAACACCTAGAAATAGGAGAAAAATACATGTAATGTGTAGGTCTCTTTTTCCTAAATGGTGTGAAGAATTGTTCCAAAGATACTCAAAGAAGAACTCATTCTCTAAAGATTGAAAAAAAATTTCCTTGTTGTCTTCCCAGTGCCTGAAAATGCAGTGGAACCTCTTTATTTGGGTGTGCGAAACCAGGATAAGCCCCTGTCTTACAGACCAACCATTTTAATGCCCACTATTGGGGTGGGGGGGAAGTGAACAGATGTGATTATTTGAGGGTTGTGATTTCACATCTATATCACAGTGAACTCTGAGAGAACACAATTCCATTATAGACACATCCTTGAGCTATCTAAGAATGGGACAAGTGGCTTCATTTGCATAATTGAGGGGGAAATATCCATTTAACTCCTGTCATATAAACCCAACTAAACATTTCCTTTCTGCTACTCAAAAAAAAAAAAAAAAGGAAAGGAAAGGTTCATGTTGACTCCTGTGTGTTTGTAATGTCTCATGTTTGGATATTTCAGGAATTTGCCAAACCTGGTATAGAGGGTAGAATGCTGGCATTTTGCAGACAGGAAGGCCTACGTTCACATCTTTGACAATGATCTTTATGACTCTGGGCAAATTCTTCCTCTGCAAAATTATGTGACTGAACCAAATGGCTTCTAAGGTGTCTTCCAACTCCAGAACCTATTTTGTAAAACCTTGGTCATGTCACTCATTCCATGTGTCTCAGCCTCTCACTCCTTCTCTGTAAAGTGAAGGGATATCACTAGTTGGCTTTTGAGTCTCTTCCCAGCTTTAAACCAAGGCTCCAATTTTGTATAGTTTTCCCTTCTGGAAAGAAGCAGTTGGTAGCACAATGGATAGAGTGCAGAGCCTGGAGTCAGGAAGATCTGAGTTCAAATCCAGCCAGTTGTGGGACCCTGGCCCAGTCATATAACTTCTGTTTGCCTCAGTTTCTTCAAATGTAAAATGGAGCTAAAAGTAAACCTACCTCTCAGAGTTAGTTTAAAAATGAAATGATATAATATTAATAAAAAGCACTATTCACAGTGCCTGCTACATCGTAGGCACTACAGAAATGCTTATTTTCCTTCCTTCCTCGCTGGAAAGTTCATTTCCACAGTTGAGCTGATATCATTGGTCAGTTACAGCGATTGCCAAAGATCCATTGTTTGGTGCAGAAACATTAGAAATGACATTGGCTCTCTTTGAATGTAATAGTGGTTTTTTACTCCTAAAGTCTGACTTGCTCCCATTGATTTGCTTTCATCAGAACTAACAAATGGAATACTTCCTAACAGGAAAGAATATTTCAAAACTGGACATATTTTGAAATGGAAGTAGAATGCATTTGACTTAAGGGTCCACAAATGTAACCATCAATCACTTCCCTCTCAATCTCAATTTATAGCTGTCTGCATAACAAGAAACATTACAGCTCTTGGTGATATATCAAGAAAAAGTTAGTAAATGCCCCAGAAAGCTGTAGATTTTCCCCCCCTTCTTCATTTTATTGCTCAGTCATTAAGGATTGCTTAGGAGGAGGAGATGGGAAAACTTTAAAGTAGAAGCTCCCATTAATTCCATATTATATCACAAGTTCAGAGACATGAAACTTGGAAAGCACAGTCTAAATTACCTTCATAACCTACAAAAGCATAACTCTCCCAGTCATTGGTTGAATGTAGACTGGTAGAATTAGTGGGGATTTTTTAATATTACATCAAAGTAAAATTACTATGATTTTTCCTAATAATCATGGTGAAAGAAATGGATCACAGTTGGTCTGCTTCTATCTTGCTTATGAATGAATATGTCATATAGCTAATAACATTTTATCTCAGCATGGTAGGTGGATGGTGTCAGGATGAATTTCTGTCCATTTTGGTTTCCTGCAGTCACATTTCTTTTTCAAGAGTGATATCTTTTTCAAGGGTCACTGTCAAAGAAGCCAGACAATTAGACCCGAGTCTAATGCCATCCCATTTGGAAAGTATTGCATACTTGTTTCATTGCATAGATCTAAAAAACAAAGTGCATCATGGTCACTTGGGACCCAAGTCTGACCTCTCTACTCTGGAAAAGTTGTCTGCCCAAGAATCAAGACTAACCCATGTCCAGTTTCCATGCTAGTTTTCAGCATATATCTTGGCTCTAGAATTTGCTCTGTTTTCTACACTCTCCTGAGTCTCTTGTCCTGTACTGTGACTTGCTTCTAGGTTGGCCCTAAATGCCTGGCATGTCTTGACAACTCTCAGGGATTAGGAAATTGAGCAATGTGCTATACATCTACTCACCTCTGTTTAATGTTTTGCAGGAATAGAGAATTCAGGGTCTTTGCTTAATTGTTTCCATACAAGACCAAGGTTAAGGCCATCATTCCGTTCAGGGAAGGATGGTGCAGGACATTAGAAGGTGGCAGTAGTTGACTTCAAGTACCACCACTGGATAACCTTGCTAAATCCCTTAACAAAATCATCTATTTTGTACTTGAAATCCTTTTTTTTTTTTGTAAGAAACTTGTAAACCAGATATGAAAATATTATTCATATTTTATTGAAATGGAAAATGAGGCATCCACACAGAAGTGAAGTGATTTGCCTAGGAGAATGTCTTGGGGGCTATTTGAACCCAGCTTTTATCACTGCAAATACAGAGCTGTTGCTGCTCCTGTGACTGCTTCTATTGTTTTTGTAGTTGTTGCGGCTGCTGCTGTCCATGCTATTTTGTCTTTAACCTCTTTGGGATTCAATTTCTTCCTCTTTACTCAAGAAGGTTGGTAGGTAATATTTAAGGTACCTTCTGGCATTCTAGAGTTCCTGTGATCTAATCTATATTTTCAGACAACTTGGGAAGGATGCAACAGCGTGTCTTTGTCTGTCTCTCTCTGTGACTATAATTCCAGCCCATGTTGACATGAAGCATGGAATTATCAGTATTATCCCTGTGAGTCTGCCATTATCCATGTGGGTCTGCCATCTGGGAATCCTGAAGTAAGAGATTGGGGATTTGGGTATCCCATTCTGTGTTCATGCTCATACATCTGCTCACCACCCTAGGGAGAGTTCCTAGATAATGTATGACACCATCCATATCACATAGACTTTGGGGTTGAATGGAACAGACTTTGTTGCCTCAGACTATGAGGAAAGAATGGAATAATTTGAATGCATTCTTGTTCAACTCAGTGTTGGATGAGATGACCTCTCAGGTCCTTTTTTAGCTTGGTCCTTCTGGGATTATTTGACTCAAAATTCACTTTTCTTCTCTTATGTATAAATCTTCAGATCAATTTCCTCCAAATATTGAAATAAATTACCTAGTTCTAAAAATTTATCTCATCATAACCTTATAAATAGAAGTCTGAGAGGTTTTTTTAAAATTTATTTTAATATTAGCTGTTTCCCCTAATACTTAACTGAATGTGAGGGTTAAGGAACATAGACCTTCTGTTCTTTCCATCTTTCTACTCTTATATTTTTCATTTCCTTGTTCACTTTAATTGGTTTCCCACTGACTAGATTTTTTATAATATATTGTTTTTTGATCCATTGCAATTTTCATTATCCACTTAGTTTCTAAATGCCCCTGGTTTAAATCATGCAAATGAATGCCTTTAGAAAATAAAATAATATCCTTCTTTTTAGGGCTTGGCTGTCTTATGGTATTGGGTTATGTTTCCCTTCTTTTTTAAGTATATAAAAAGACATGTTAAATATGGGCTAATATATCCTCTACCCTTCCTGAATACCTCAAAGGGATTCTGCCATAAATTCCATCCATTTTATTCTCCTTTTGATAGCCCCTCTTCTAATAGTTACAAGTAATGTGAATCCTGATTCCATATACACTTTCATTTGGTTTATTCTTCACCTTAATTTCTTGGTCCATATCTCCAAGAAAAGAAAGCTCCAGGAGAGGGAAGATTAGCTAAACTAGTCAGAAGAGGGGAGTTAAGGGTGTTCTTTGCCTGGCTGTGTGTTTCATATTTGTCATCACTAAGCAGAGGTTTAAAGCTGTTATTTTGGCAGGGTTGAAGGGTTAGTGTTCTGAGGATGGAGATATTCTTGTGACATTCTCCTTGAAACTCAAAGCTACTTGTGGTTCCAGGGTATTCTCATCTTTGCCAATAGAATGTACACCCTTACAAAGTGGGACTTAGGGCACAAATTCAGTTATTCCAAAGAATAGAAATAGGTCAGGGGGGTGGAGGTTTTTCTTTTTTTTTTTGAATTATAAAGATTTTATTTATTTTGTGTTTTACAGTTTTACCCCTAATCTTGCTTCCCTCCTCCTCTACCTCCACATAGAAGGCAATTTGCCAGTCTTTATATTGTTTCCATGGTATACATTGATCCAAATTGAGTGTGATGAGAGAGAAATCATATCCTTAAGGAAGAAACATAAAGTATAAGAGATAGCAAGATCAGACAATAAAATATCAGTTTATTTCCCTAAATTAAAGGTAATGGTCCTTGGTCTTTGTTCAAACTCCACAGTTCTTTCTCTGGATACAGATGGTATTCTCCATTGCAGAGAGCCCCAAATTGTGCCTGATTGTTGCACTGATGGAAGGAGCGAGTTCATCAAGGGTGATCATCGCTCCTATGTTGCTGTTAGTGTGTACAGTGTTTTACTGGTTCTGCTCATCTCACTCAGCATCAGTTCATGCAAATCCCTCCAGGCTTCCCTGAATTCCCATCCCTCCTGGTTTCTAATAGAACAATAGTGTTCCATGACATACATAGACCACAGTTTGCTAAGCCATTCCGCAATTGAAGGACATTTACTTGATTTCCAATTCTTTGCCACCACAAACAGGGCCACTATGAATATTTTTTGTAGAAGCGATGTTTTTACCCCTTTTCATCATCTCTTCAGGGTACGGGCCCATTAGTGGTATTTCTGGATCAAAGGGGATGGAGTTTTTCTCCACTCTCATCCTAGAAGGGCATATTGGTGGCATGCTCTGGGTTGATCTGGAGGTCACCAAATCCAGAGAATTTCCTTTCAATATTTATAGGCTAACCATAGCTATTATCAAAGTACTCCTATTAAAAAGGTAAGCTGAGGAGACAATGAAGACAGAGAAAGAGGAACAGGAAAAATGTATCTAGGGACACCTAACTTTAGTTAGGGCTTCCCCTGCTTCATAAAAACCTAACCTTAGGAGGAATGCACAGAACTTTACAAGCAACATTGAACTTTGATTTATTTACAAGTCATCAAATGGAAAGAGGCCTTCTGATCTGACGCATCCACTCCCCAAACTCAAAAGCAAAAACAATATTCGGGAGGCAAAAACAAGCAAGGAAAGTAAACAGGATAGTATTCCCTTCAGAAAGACCCTCCTCCTTCAAAACCTCAATCCCTCTCTCAGGGCTGTTTACCCTATAACTCCTCTAGATGTGATTACTAGCATTCAATTCACAGAGTAAGTAAAAGTTTTCAAAGTGCAAGTTTTGTATTTCTAACAACGAATTTGACATCACTTGGACATTGATTCCTGTCTAATTACCTTGATGGCCCCCTTAAGCAAATGCCAAACTTAATAGAAATTAAGACTATTCAGTCTTTTCAATATTTCTGTCTGCATGGATTTTATCAAAGATTTTTATCTCCTACAAGTTATCCACCCTATCACCAAGTGCTAATTTACACTTATTATAAAACTGATGGTAAAATCTTGGACATGAAGCAATGATTATTTGATTCAGTTAACATTTCATAAAGATGAAAAATCACCTTCAGGAGGGAGATCTAATGGAGTTAGAAATTTAGCTTCAGCAAATAATTTTCTTGGTTGTTTTCATCATTCAAAGCTTGCTTTATGGTTACTTTCATTGGCAACTTGAACCCCTCCATCCCCTAGCTCTATATTTTAAAGTAGAGTTTACAGCCCATGATTCAATGGAAAAAAACTGGTTCAGGAGTGAGAGAGTGTGCGTTCAAATATTTCCTCTAATATTTGCTATCTATGTGACCTTGGACAAGTTGTGATACTTCCTTGGATTGCAGACCATTACTAGCCATGTGACCCTGTTTTTCTTAGCTTGTTCATCTGTTAGGAGGGGATAATTATAACACCTACCTCCTGGGGTTATTGTTAAAATCAAATAAGATAACAATTTAAAAGGACTAGGACATAGTACACACAGTGCAGATTTTGCCAATTTATTTATTTATTTTGATTTTTATCCTGCTTATTTTCTTAAAGAGGAAGGAGGAAAAAGAGAGCTCAAATTTACTCCATCATTATTGATTTAGAAACTGAGGAAGATGAGTTTTTCTGACTCTAGGGCTGCTGCTCTCTTTACAAAAAATTGTCTACAATTGAGTTCTCTTTAAAATATATCCAGTACTTCTATGAATCCTCTTTTGTGCTGCCTCATCCTCACTCTTTCCCCAGATCTAATTCACTCCATTTGACCGCCCTTGGATGATCTTTGCTGTTCAGTACAACATAGCTCTTTCCTATAGCCCTCCATAAAATCTCCATTCCAAGCACAATGGCCTCCTCATGGTGCTCCATTTCCCATCTCCATGCCTTTGCATTGACTGTCTACCACAACCCCCCTCACCCTCCATAGTCTCCATCAACTCTGCCTTCTTGAAGGCCTAGTTTCTTTTAAGTCTCAACTCAACCTTTTGTATTGTGGAAGGGCTTTCCACATCCCCCAACCTGGAAAACCTCCCCTTTTGCCTATAAGGGTATCTTCTTTGTTAAATATCTTATATAATGTGTACCTATTTATAGACAGGTGCTGTCTTTCTCATTAGAATCTAAACTTTGAGGATCATTCTGGGAGACTTCAAAGTCATGGGTTTAAGCTATTAAAACTCTAGTGGCTTAAAGTTGTAGTAGGTGTTTGCCTTTCTATTCTTTCTATTCCAGTACCGGCATCCAGAGTCCTTAGTAGCTGCTTAATAAATATGTGTTGGTTGATTGCTTGATAATGGTTGTGAAATCTCTTTTGGAAATTCTAAAGTACTGGTAAAAAAAGGAATAATGAGTCAATAGATTTTTAAACTGGAAGAACCCATAAAAATCTCTAGTCGAATCAGCCCATTTTTTACCTGATGAGATTTGTGTGCATCCCAAAGCTTCCAATCCACGCTACCCAGGTTTGAAATCACCATTTCATTCCCAATTTTACCTTCAAATAAATTGATATGGGGGTTATGTCATTTCCTTTGGTGTTGGGACTCACCGAGGACACTCCCTCTTCCTATGGAGGTCAGCACTTCCTTTGTAATTATTATCTTTGAAAGTTGCTTGAAGTACTGATATGTTAAATGAATGACTCAGGGCTACTCAAATGTGTATCAGAGATGGGACTTGAACCCAGTGGTCTAACTACTATTTATAAAGTATTATTTTATCTAATATCCCCTTAGAAAGGCAATGAAAGTCTTCATTTGTCAGCATCATATATAGGCATTGCAGAGATAGTTAAATATTATTTGATAGTTACAGCTGAGGGACTATGGTAATTATTCTGAAATGAAGTTCTCTTATATGGAGAGATCATTTAGATTACATAAATTATTTTGACCTTACCTGCCTTCCTTCTTGCCAATGAAACAACAGCAAGCAAGAGGTAAGTGAAGGAAATCCCATTAAAGTAATTGTTTCCAATTATTCTTCATATACAAAGTCCCCAATCTATAGTTTACTCCTAAATTGATATACTGGTAATTTGTAGTATTTGGTGCCATTCCTTCTGCTGTCATCACTTGTCTGTGTACTTAGGCAAGCTTGGGCTTTGAACTTGGTGAAAATATTAGCAGGTTCCTCAAGCAAATTCAAACATTCAAGGTGACTAACTGCCAGAAACCAGATTCAATTTTCCGGTTAAAACTAGCACGATGAACAGCAGTCAAAATTCCCAAGGCCAAATAATAACATCCACACAGGTCTTATTGCCTTCGAGTCCAATCGTGTTTTCACTCTGTGGTATAGCTTTCAAGATAAATCTAGCCCTTGCCTTCTCTCGGACTCTGTAGCTGAGTAAATAAGTGGATGAAAAAGTCTTTCTAAATATGTACCCATCACTGTACTACCTACTGGATTTATAAATATATTAAAACTTAGCAAGGTATCCCCTGCCCTCGTGGAGTTTAAGAGGCAGCACAGTGCCTCACTTGAAGTCATGAAAATTTGAATTCTAATCTAGACTCAGAGACTTGCTGGTTATATGACCCTGATTGATTCACTCACTTCTCTAAGCATCAATTTCTTTATCTGTAAAATGGGTATACTAATAGCAGTTGCCTCCCAAGCTTGTTGTGAGTATGGAATGAGATATATAAAGTAACTTGAAAAATGTAATGAGCTCTATAAATGCTTAATATTATCACTAATAACAATTATAAGAAAAGACAATCCATTTGAGTGAATGGTGCCCATGGAGGAGTATTATGGTATTCTTGGGTGGTTAGATTACTATTTTCAGAGATTGTGGAGAACTTACTTAAATCTGCTAAAAAGAGAAAATTGCAGAATCATAAAATTTGAGTTGGAAGATTTTGGCAACCATCAAGTCCAACCTTTATCTGAACCAGGGTCTGTCATCCCTATATCTACATTCTCAACAAGTGACCATCTAGCCTTTGTTTGTCCAACTAGAAAAGGGCAACCCAGTATTCTCCAGGATAGCCCATTCCATTTTTCAAATCATCCAATGAATAGAAATCTTTGCCCAACTTCAAGTTTAATTTGCCTCTTTGCAGTTTCCATCCCTTGCTCCTAGATCTATTATCTGGAGCCATAAAGAAACAGTCTAATGCCTCATATTCTTCCATGATACTTTCCTAGTATCTTATCTCTAAATTTCAAGTCCTCTATTTTTCATGCTTGCTAATCCTGTGCATTTCATCCCTGATCCTAAGTCCTGACTTAGGAGCTTCGGTTTCTTCTTTAGAAGTAATGTCTTTATAAACAGGATCATCTTGATTAGGTAACATGAAGAATCAGAGACTCCACAGCTAGTATCAGAGGATTGTTTTGATCTCTGATCTTCCTCTGTTTAGGGCTATGGCTCTATCGCACCACCTAGAAAGAAGTCTTCAGTAGAATTTTTCAGGAATCCTTGGTTAATACTGTGCTGTCTAACTTTTTCTTTGAGGACTTGGATAGGCATAGATTGAACATTTATCAAATAGGTGACCCAGAGTTGTTAGATATAAATTCCACAGAGCTTGTCAACATAATGGGTTCTAAATCTTGACAGCTTAGGACAGAAGGCTTAATCTAATAAGATAGAGCATTTCTTAAACACTTATCTTCCACTTACTGTGCTAAGTGCTAGGGATACAAATAGAATCAAACAAGACAGTCCTTGCCCTCAAGGAGCATATGAAGAGGAACTGGAAAGGAGAATAGGGAAATAAACATATGGTAATAAGGTATGGAGAGAACTGAGAAATGAAGTTGAGATTTGGATGTGGGCAAGACAAAGTGACAGAACATTCAGAACCCTGAGGGGCACAGAGTCCAAGGTTCTGGTAGAGGAGAAGCTGACAATGATGACTGAAATAGCAGTTCTGTGGTTGGGAGTTGACTGTGGAGACCCAGATCAGGGCATGATGAGGCAAAAACTAATTCATCACAACGTGGAGTTAAATTTAATCTTTAAAAGATAACAGTTAGTAGCATTGAATGCGATGTCTTACTCTTGGTTTCAGAAAAAGCACAAACTCACTCACAAGTAGATGACAAAGACATAGCTCCACAATACTTCATCTCAAAATGATCTTTAGCTAGCTTAGTGGGTTGTAATGGCACCATGAATAGAGTTCTGGCTCTAGAGTCAAGAAGACCTGAGTTCAAATTTGACCTCAGTCACTTCCTAGCTGTATGACTCTAGGCAAGTCACGTCACCACATTTGTCTCCATTTTCTTATCTGTAAAGTGAGCTGGTGAAGGAAATGGTGAAACATGTACTTTTGCTGAGAAAATCTCCATTGGGGTCTTGTCAGTCATGACTGAAATACCCAAAGAACAGCAAAAACCTAACATGTATCAATAGTGTGGTTCTTATAGTGTGATAGAGCAATAAAAATACATTCTTCATATTACTGGGGAAAATGAAATAAAATACCTCCCAAAATATATTCTTAGGACATATTGAGACTGGCTCAGTGTTCAGCTTCTCGCAGTTAGGTCCCCTTTACTAGAGGTGTTCAATCAAAAACTGGGTGACTACTTGTTTAATAGGTGGTAGAGGGTATTTTTGGTCAACTGTGGATGATATCAGATGGCATCGTAGGTCCCTTCAAACTCAAAGATTATCCTATTACTTCCCTCAACTTAAAGTTGCTAGCCCCCTTGGAAAAATGCTAGTGGGTTCCTCACCCTTAAAAAGTGAATGCAGAGGGATCTTCCCAGGAGGCCTCCTCTTTCTCTCTGGGCCATGAAGATATATGCTAACCATATTACAGTAACTCTGCATTTGGGATGGCTTCTATCACTTGTGACCTCATTTTCCATGCAGAGAAGAATATGGTGATTTGTTTCCCTTCTCTTCTGCTTCTCATCTATTTCTTATAGTTAAAGGATACCTGCTTCCAAAGGCAGAAAGCAGTTGGGTGGTGCAAAGAGGGCCACTGACTGACTTCTTTCTGATTGTCTCTTCCAATCCTTTGGCTTTTGCTGTTGCCCAAATTTCTGCTTTACTTTTGAAGTAATGCGATTGACCTAGTTTTCCACAGTGAATGATTTTCTGGGGAATCATTCTTTTTGAAAACCTATGAGGATTCTCCCAAACTCAACTACTCCCTTCCCTCCTCCATTCCATTTTGTTGTCTATTGCTTTCCCAAATAAATTAGGTAGATAGTACAATATTGGGTTGAATTTCTCCCCCCCCCCCCCCAAATCATTTCTTATTGAGTCATTAGTGTGTGTCCAGTGTTTTCTATATTTTTGGCTGCCAATGGAACCCTGATTGGGTGCAGATACCCTGACCAGGGCATTTTAGATCTGTTATTAATTCAAAAATAACCAATTCTAAGCTCATTCTTAAGATGAATGTTTCGCAGGTCAGTGGAACATGTCCCTTGTATGTTTTTTGAGCTCTAATTATTTTTCTCTGTTAGAAAATAAGAATGATTTTCTTCCTTTCTAAAGGCTTGTTTATACAATTTGCTACAGTTTGATTTCTCAGAGTTACTGGTTGGTCAAACTGAAGGTTTGTTTATTTTTATTCCATATCATGTGTCATTAAGCATAATTCACTCTTGGAATGAAAAAAAAACTGTAAGAACCTTTCACTATTTTAAGGGAATGTTCCCTATACAATTTTGGGAGTCATTCTCTTTGAACAGTTTGTCTATCATTCCAATAAGTAGGTGTAATAGATTCTGAACTAGCTGGGGCATTGGAGTTCATCTAGTCTGACCACACATTTTACAGATGAGGAAACTGAGGCTCAGACAGGGTAAGTCATTTCCTCAAGTCGGCTGACTAAGCTGGGATTTGTTTGGTATGAGTTTATTGATGAAGTCATTTGTTGAGTTGCTTCAAGGCTATCCTAGTGGATAAGGCTTCAAGAAAGAACACACATTCTTTCTCTCATCTTTCCTTTTCTTTCCATTCTCACCAATACAGTATAGAATAGTTCTAACATACTAGTGGCATGTTCTAATCACCCAGGAAAAAATATCATCCCAAGGACTTTAGGATTGATTATTTGTGAATTACAAACAACCTTAGTATATCCTGGTCAAGGTATCTCCATTCGGACATTTTTGCATTTATTCAAAGGTTGGCTGCTGTAATAGGTACTTAGCTAGCTTTCCTGCCTCCCGTCTGTTCTAACTCCACTCATATTCATTGATAGGTATTTCTTCTGAAAGTATAGCTTTGATCTCTTTCCTGAAGTCCATTCTTCAATGGCTCCTCACTGTCTGTAGATTAAAGGTTACATTCCTTACCCTTGCTCCACCATAGACTTCTATTCCATCTGGCTCCCATTTGCTTTCCTAATGTTCTTTCATATTGCCTCCATATATACAATCTGTTCTTTTGGCCATTCAGATGAGCCACCACTTGCCAGCATGTCCCATGTTTTTTTTTTTGTTTATATCCATGCCAGTCAGTCAATAAACATTTGTCAGTACTAATTATGTGCTAAACTCTGGTGATACAAAGGAAGGCAAAATGCTCTCAAGGATTACTCAGTCTAAAGGGGGAAACAATATGCAAACAACTATGTTCAGGCAAACTCTATTTGTAGGGATGAAGTGGAAATGATCAAAAAAGGGAAAACACTAGAATTAAAGATATGAGGAACAACTTCCTATATAAGGTGAAATTTTTGCTGGAACTTGAAGGAAGACACATTAAGCCAGGGGGCAGAAATTAGGAGGAATTAAGTTCCAGGCAATGGAGACAGCCAATTCAATTGCCTGGAGTTGGGCGTTGGCATGTCTTGTTCATCAAACATTGCTAGTGATATCTTACCCATCGTCCAAGGTACAATGTAAATGCTACCTTCTCCAAGGAGTCTTTCTTAAAATTTATTTATTTAGTATTTTATTTTTCCCCAGGTACATGTAAAATATTCCCCAGTTACATGTAAAACCAGTTGACATGTAAAAAGCAATTTTAACATTCATTTAAAAATGTTTTAATTCCATATTTTCTCCCTCCATCCCTTCCCCACAACATGGAGAAATCAAACAATTTGATATAGGTGATAAATGTGTAGATTTGAAAAACATTTATATAATAGGCATGCTAGTAAAGAAAACATAGACCTCCCCCCCAAAGAAACCTCACGAAAAATAAAGTTAAAAGTATTCTTCAATCTGTATTCTGAAAACTATCAATTCTTTTTCTGGGGATGAAAAGCATTGTTCACCATAAGTCCTTCAGAGTTGCCCAAGGAACCTTTCTTAATGGTAATAGCCATATCTTTACATTATAACCTCTGTATACTCTAACACACTCATGATATTCTATTTTGTTTCAGTTCGTTGTATACATGTCTAATTCTCCAAAGTAGTTGATATCCTTCTTTTATTCATCTTTGTATTTTTCTCAGGACCCAGTGTAGGGCCTGTCATTATGGCAGGTATTCAAAGGATGTTGAATAGATGAATGAGTCAATCAGTGGATAATTCCAACTTATCTACTATAAAAATAAGCCAGAATTAAAATATAGTTAAGACTCTGTTATTCATCTTTTCACTAATCAGCTTTAGTAATAAAGAGAAACCACATTTATTTAGTACTCTAAGGTTTAAAACTATTCTTGGCATTTCTGATATCCCAATACAGATTTGTAATCCTGATTTTTATTGGGAGGAATGAGATTTTAAAATTCTTTATTTGTAGAACTTAGAAGAGAGATCATGGAAAGAAATGTAAAAGATTGTGTATTGACGCAATGAAAATGAACTCATTTAAAAAGATTTTTACCTAGACCTTCTATCTATTCATTACAATCCCTGATAGGAGTTCCTATTCCTCTTCTCCACAAAACTGAACCCTTCCTTGTAGTTAAGGGAAGCAATTAAACAAAAACATCTGATAGTGAGTTTGACAGTATACACAGTGTACACAACCCTGTTCTCATAGTCCTTGAGTCTCTGCCAGGAGATTGGAAGTAAATCTGCTCTCTTGGAGAATCACTGGTTTTCATTTTTACTTTGTTTCTTGTCTTTTACCTCCCTCAAGGAATTCTGTTATGAATATAAGACTTTTGTTCTCATCTTGGATCAAATGATAGGGACAGTTTTGTTACTTATCTCGCATAATTCCAGATGGCAATTCTGCCCATACCTACTAGTTATCGTGGTAGCCCATTCCTCTTAGGGAAAGCTCTTGTGCTTAGGAAGTTGTTCGTGGCCTAGAGCATAAATTTATTTCTGTGTACACATCCTTATTGTGGCTTCTGCCCTCTGGGTCTAAACAGAACAAGTAGAATCCCTTTTCCACTGGCTTTAAGAGGCTTGAACACAGGCCCCGAGTGTTCTTTTTGCCAGGTCAAAATGCACCAGATCCTCTAATTGATACAAAAAGGACACAGATTCAGTATCCTTTCCCATCACCTCCTTTCTCTGGATACTCACCAGCTGATCAATTTTATTATAAAACCAGGCTATCCAGAACTGACCAAAGTACACCAGATGAGGCCATCTGAGGGCAGAGCATATTAGGACTATCACCTTTATGTTCTTGAAAGCTATGCTTCTCTTAATGTACCCTAATATCTCATTGGCATGTTTCTCTCACATCATGCTGCTCACTCCATTAGAATTTTTAGATTAGAACCATTTGTCCATTAGAACCTTTAGATTTCTTTCATAACAGCTGCTGTCTAGCCTTCCCCTGCTTGTTTAGGAGAATAGCCTGGTTTTATAGATATAAAGTGACCTGCTCAAGGTCATATCAGTAGTTAGTGATAGAACTGAAACAAAAGTCCAACTCTTTAGACTTCTTAACTACACATTGCTTATGCCACTATATCACATTGTCTCTCTAGACTGCTATTCCACATGGAACACATCAAGGATGGTAGGTGTTTTCATGTTCAGGGAAGAGAGCCATTACCCAAATGCTACATGAAGAGCAAAAGGAGCTTAAGGACAATATTGTTTGGTTTTTCTTCTTGTTGTGTTGGGCCTCAGGCACTGAGTTCTACTTGGATGACTTAGCATAATATAGAATGCTGAGTCCTCAAAGATTCAGATTAGTGAGCTGGGCTAGGTCTGGAAGTCTCTGCTGCGGGAGAATGGTCCCATGTCACATGTGCAAAGGTGCCTGTCTACCACTACATAGTAAACTATGAAATAGAAAAATACTAAAATTCCCTCAGTTCTACAAAGTCCTGTTCTACAAGGACAGTATTCTTTCCATGATACCACACTCCTTCTCAGTAGCTCTGTCATGACTACTAATTTTAATAATGTTTTATTAGCAATGGAGAAAAAATACAGAAGGTTCTAGAATCTTTGCATCATAGTCCTAGAGCTAGCAGGGAATTCAGAGATTAGTAAGCCCAAACCCCTTTTATAGAGAAGAAAACTGAGGCCTGAACTGAGAAAGTGACATCGCAAAGCTAAAGTATTGGAGACAGGATCTAAATCCATTTCTTCCTGAGTCCAAATTCACTGCTCTATCTGCTATACCACAATGCTCTTCAGATCACAAAGGTGTTAGACTGCTTATTAAGTACCTCAATTTAACTGTTGGGCTTCTAAATATGAGATCCTTGTCCAATGACTTCCTGAGTAAGTATATGAACATCAACCTGGGACATGAACCATATTAATCCTGATTATCTTGTTCTATGTAGAACCAAATGATGGAAGGTGGTTGTACCTAAATGGAAGAATGGCTCAGAAATCATCTGTGGAGAGGAAAATGGAAAAAAAAAACACAACATGGAAAACGTTGGTTTCAGTCTGTACTCAAAGGCAGTGCCTGATACTCCTGAGGACTTGGTAACTACAAAAGACAATCCCTGCGATGTGTGTAAAAAAAAGATATCCATGATGGCAATCATGAGGAATTATGGATTGTTACAGCGAGAAAGTGGATGAGAAAAATCTGTGAAGACCTTAGCACGATCCCCCAAGTCAATATCCACATTAATAAAACTTAGTGCTAAAAGGCAAGTGGACAAACAGTTTCAGGGTAAGAAATGAAAAATATTCAAAGGTATGTGAATTCTTGAATTTTACTATGTCCTTTCTTAAGTGAAAACTCTGTCTAAACTTGAATCCATATTCTTTAACTTTTGTAACAGGAAAAAAAATATTAAAATGAATAGTTGTGCTGGGGCTACTGAGAAGTAGTATGGTTTCATGAAAAGAATACTGAACCAGAAGTCAGGACTGGCCTGTATTTATTGCCATACTGCTACCACAAGCAGAACAGGTAGGGTCCTTTTAGTTTGCTCACTGAACTGTGTGACCTTGGAGAATTTACTCCATTTTTAGTTTCCTCATTTGTCAGATAATTTAGTGAAATAGATGGTTTCTGATGCCTTTAAATTCTAGATTTGTAATTTATGATTAGATCATTACTGAGGTTTCTTCTAGTTTTTAATTAAGCATCATTAAGCATGGTACCTAATTGTATATGTACTATTTTTTAATTTAAAAGTCATATGAGTATATGTGGTCTCTTTTTTGGCACTGCTAAATAGGAACAACATTTTCACATAGAATGAATCTAAATTGTTTCCTCTCCTTGGAGAGATGGAAGCATTAGTAACTAAATTTGTAGGTTATAATAACCCTGTGAATTTGTATAGAGCCTTTGACTCTGTTCTCCAAATGGGCAGAAGCCTCACTTCACTTGTCCCAGTGTTTAGATTTCCTGGGATATTAGATTTTCAGTAGAATGAGAAATATCAATGCCTGATCAGAGAACATTAGAAGTGAAGATAAAGACTGATTGGTTTCTCTAATCCATTCCACCATTAATGCATATTCTTCCCCACAAATCATGTATCGAAGGGGTAAATTTGTCATTTCGGTCTGTTGGTTTCTATAAAAGGAATGCCAGAAGGGGGATTCTTCTTCCTTTAGAAATGTTCTTTGTTGTATCTGGTTCATTTTAACCCATCAAGCTGTAGCAGTGAGGAGATAAGTTGAAATGAATCATAAAATCCCAGAGAACTTTTCTTTTGCTGGACAATTTCTCTAAATACCTATCACCTTAAATAATTCATTAAGAAAATTATAAAATATCTTCTCTTCTTCTTATATGAACTGCTTATCAAGAAGGGACTTGAAAATTCCCCAGTATACTGTGCTTTTTCAAACAAATTAGTACCAAATTAACTAGTACATGGAGGAAATACATGGGAAATAATGATTGACCATGGATGGTAAGGACAGAAATGACACAGCAACTAAACCAAAACAGGCAAAATCATTTAGTTATCTCAAGATATATCATCCCCATACAATTGGTGCCATGTGCAGCCTTCTCTGAAACCACTATGCTTCAGCTTAGTGCGATAAATAGGACTGGAATCAGATGATCTTTAAATTTCAGTCTTGGTCTATTAAGGAACAGACCCCAAAGAGAACGGCAAACAAACTCATATAATTTTAGGCAATATTTTGAGAGATGTAATAGATCTTCTATACTCTGCCCTTGCCGGATCACTTCTCTAGTATTGTTTTCATTTATGGGTGCTATGGTTTAGAGAAACAACAAGTTCAAGAGTGATCATCAGTCATCAACCCAGTTGGTGAAAGGCCTGGATTTCATGTTTTACAGGAATTTTAATGAGGAACATGTTTCCAAACTGATTTGAGTCTCTTTATTTATTTATTTATTCATTCATTCATTCATTCATTCATTCATTCATTCATTTATTTATTTATTTGTTTATTTGTTTGTTTGTTTATTTTCCAATTACTAAGTGTCCCTTTTCAGCTTTGCCATTCTTCTAGCTCCTGGGATGAATATGCATGCTCCCAGAACACCTCCTGTGCCATTATGTTGCCCTTGGTTCCTTATATTCTCCTTGATTCTTTCCCTAATAGCTTACTATCATGGAATTAACTACATACTTATTTTAACATTGGGACAATGGATTTAGAGGTGAAGGGGCCTTGAGGTCAATTCTGCCTTTTTTACTCATTACCTTATTAAGAAGATAGTCATTCACTGTGTAGAGAAGGAAGCAGTATTCATAGAGATCTCACAAGGCTGCATAGAACAGGGAACACTACACTAAATTTACTGTCTTGTTTTTGAAAGGTTTATCAAAATGCTGTCGATACAGTTTGCCTGGATTTTAGGAAAGCCTTTGAGAAAGACTGCAATGTTGTTCTTAAGAAACAGATGATCAGATATTGGCTTCAGGACAATGTAGTGAGCTCAGTTCAAAACCAGTTGACCTACTAGGTCCCACAATAATCATTAAGGCTTGTTTGCCTCTTTTTATATTGCCAGAGCTTAGCACAGTGTCTGGCACATAGAAGACATTTAAGAAATTTTTATTGAAAGTGAATGATTACTCAAAAGGAGGTTTTCAGTAGAGTTCCTCAAATATCTCTTGTTGGCCCCAGGTTCCTTTTAAAATCAAAAATTGAGAGAAGAGTTCAGATAACATGCTTAGCAAACTTATAGATGTTTCCATACTGGAAGGGAGAGTTAATATATTCTATGACTGAGTGAGGTTTCTCACCAGGCTATATACTTGGTCACTGAATTGACCAAGATCAAATTTCATAGAGATAAATATAAAGTCTAACATAGATTAAAAATTGACTTTTCAAATACAAGAAGGGGTAGGCATGGGTAGATAGCAGTTTGTGTAATAGCAAATTCATCAAAGCTTATTCATTCTTTGGTTACAATAAAAGAGACAGAGCTTCCAGGAATGGGGAGGGAAGTCAGCCCCAATTAACTCTTCTGTGTTCAGATCACATTTTAGGAATGACATTGACAAAATTTTAGTGCACCTAGGATGTTGAAGAGCCTGCCAATCCTACTGTGGGATTATGGGGAATGCTCAACCTGGAAAAGAAAAGACTTGGGGAAGATGAGTAGCAGAATTTAAGTATTTGAAAATCTGTCATGTGACAATGGGATGAGACTTATTTTCTTTGCTCTATGACTGTAAAGCCAGGAGCCGTGGGTCAAAGTTGAAAAGAGCACATCTAGGCTTGATATCTAGAAAGTTTCTGTCAGTTAGACCCATCCCCACATGGAATTTTTACAAAAAAGCAAAGAGATTTTGAGTCCTAAAATGGTTTCCTAAAATGACCCTTGTCAATTATGTAAAGCTTATTTTATTTAAAACTGAATAAATTGAGTTGAGACACTAACAAAAATGGCTTGGCCTCTTCTCCCTGACTCCCTAAGGAATTTTACTGGGTAGAAGTTAAATTACATCAAAATAAACCCAATGGGGCAGCTAGGTATGCAGTGGATAGAGCACCCAACCTGGAATCTGGAGGACTTGAGATTAAGTCCAGTCTCAGACACTTAATAATTACCTAGCTGTGTTACCTTGGGCAAGTTACTTAACCCCACTGCCTTACAAAACCAAAAGAAAAGAAAAATAGACCCAATGGTAGAGGGTTTTCATGGATTTGTAATATTATTATCCTTGTGTTTTCACTGACTTTGATGAAGGGAAAGAATACAAGCATTTATTAAGTAGATGCTATGTGGACAGCACTGTGTAGAGCACATTACAAATGTTATCTCATATAATAGTGAGACACAACAGTTATTCATTCATTTATTTGTTCATTTATTCATTCATTCATTCATCATGCATTCAGTGCCCCCTATGTAGAGGACACAGTGTTAGATATAAAATTTAGCTGACCTTATGAAATTCATTGTTTAGTGTTATAGTAAAGTACTGTGATATAAATAATTATAATCTATAATAATCAGCAAATGATTATAAATAATAAATGCATTGAAACTACAAAAAAACAGTACTCTGGGAGTACTTGTGATGGAAGATGTCCCAGAAAAGGAAGCATTTGAGTTGCTCTTTAAAAGTTGTATAGGAAGTCAACATGGAAAAAGGATATTTCTGGCCCAGAGAAGGAACAGTGTGTCAGGCACGGGAATGGGAGAAACCCTGTTTTGAGAATGGAGCATATGAAGGGCAGTGGTATAAGATAAGATAGAAGAGAAAACCTAGAGTGACAGGAAAATTATGAGGGACCTCCAATTTTTGCCTAAGGAGATAGAACATAGTAATGGGTTTAACATTAGCACTGTCTACCTATATCAGATATGTATGGAATGAAAGACTTAGAGCTGCAGATCCAATCCCTACCACCAGTTAGTGGTGATGATTGTCAAGTCACTCGCTACCCCTCTAAGTCTCAGTTTCCTTAGGGAGGGGGTATAATTCCCATACTGCCTACTTCATAGTACTATTCTGAAGCTCAAATTGGATCATGTATGTAAGGAATTTGACAAACTTTAAAGCATTATGCAAATTCAGGCTATTATTATTATTGATAGGGCCTATGATTTCACTGGAATAAGAAACTACTGGTGAATAAATTTTTTTCCTACTGAAATATAGACAAGTGAAATACCTTAAAAATAATGTGTTGAATTCATGATATATATATATATGTATGCCTATATTTAAAAGCACTCTATAATACACCTTTGTGATTTCACAAATAATGTGATTTTTCTGTCCTATTTTGTACTTGGAAGTTCTGTCTCTCATTTCTGCTACATATACATATATATATATATATATATATATATATATATATATATATATATATTCAGTATAAAATAAATTTAAAAGGGAAAGAACCTTCTCCAACATAGAGCAGCTGTGCTCTGCAATTTGGGGTCTAGAAGACTTTATGGGATCACTTAGAAGTTATATGGTTTGTCCAAGGACAAAGTTTATGTATTGCAGGTTGTACTTAAGAAGGTCTTACTGATGATGAAACAACTCTCAGTGATACATGATAACTCTCAGATGCTTCTATTTTTTAATTAATGGCAATGAGGCACACATTTAGGAAACATGTTACAGAGGAATAACTCACAATTTCTGAGAGTTAAAGGTACTTTCATGGAGTTTCCCCATCATTCCCCTTAATTATAGCCCTTTGCTGGCTGGAGATATTTAGAAAGTCCTTTCTTTAGTCCAAGGCATTTGCATCTCCCTGTCATGTGGAATTACAATCCCTAGAGATGTTACTTTCCTCAGGTCACCAGGTTTCTAATACATTACTCATTAATACATTTCTGCTCTTAATGTTTCCCCTGCTTTGAGCTACTGCTGCCATTCACCTCCAACCTCAAGGGGACCACCAGATTTGCTAAACTCACAAAATGTTCATAACATGTCTATATTGGAATATATATTGCTCTAAGGTCAGCAAAGAACAAATGTAAAAGATAAAAGGTATCAATGTGCTCATGACTGCAGTGCAGGGTAGGGAAAGGAGGGCCATCTGTTCTTGCCCCACTGGCCTTGTAGGAGGTAGCTGCAACCAGTCCTTCCTTACTCTTAAGAGCCAAAAGGAAGAAAACTAATGGAAGCTGTGGATTGCCCCTTTGTATATGGACTGAACTCTCAGCACAACTCTAACTATAGTTCTAGGAAATTTTTGATCATCACAGAAGGCAAGTCCCTGCACTTCATGAGTAGGGTCCCCCCAATCTTTGTGTAATAGGTTGGAATCAGACTGGGAAGATTTGCATGCGCTCCACAGATTGTCAGTAATCATCCCTTCCATAAGTGCAGTGCTATTAGATAGATGAAGTTCAGAGGGCAGGCAACTTGTCTGATATTGCATGACTTTTAATTGGTGGAACTAGGAGTTTAAATGAAACCTGCAAATTGTGATCCATTGTCCTCTTCATCCTTTCTTTGGATACTGTCTTGTCAGTCTCTTTCTCAAACTTCTTGCTATTCCACTTGTCATACCTACACATTTGACTTTAGTCACTTCCTTCTTGCCTGGGATCTTATTCAGTTACTTTCATTCAGGTAATCACAGCCTGCTTAGCTTTTGTCTTGATTCTACCTTTCCCTTAAAAGCATTAGGCTTATTATTGCACTATATAGCCTTCATGACAGTGGTAGACAGCCATTTGCTTCCATGTGAGGTTGGAATGAAACAAGTGATTTAGATATTAAGGCCTTTTTTGCCTTTCACCAGCTCCTTTTAGAAGCTGAAGATCTTTCTAGGGAGACAGTTTAAGGGTAACAGGTTTTAAATGACTTATTTTTAGTAGTTTTCCATATAAACTTCTCCCCTGCCAACTTAAGAAGCTAAATCTGAGTTTACTTAGAGCAAATTTCTCTTGGTGCTATTAATTTTTTGTGTATGAGTGAAGAATCTGAATTTTTTTTCATTGACTTAGACTTTCATTTAAACCATAACAACAGATAGGGATTTTTCTTTTTATAATAAAAATATTTTAAATACATAAATTTGTATCATAAAAATAATGTATAGTGTGACAAATTGATTCATGTTCAAGATCTGTTATTATTGTTGCTAGTAATGGTATTGTTTCTTTTTTAACCTTATCTGTAATTTGATTGGTGTAGGCAGTGGTGTCAAATTCAAACAAATGGGAAAGTGCTGTAAAATGTACATGAAGATACTTGAAAACCATATGGTGACTTAATTTTTTTAATGTAATGTTATCTAAGTTTTACTGGACTTTGTTTTGTTTAGTTCAAGATTTCCCAGTGATATTTGAAACTGATACCAGTGCATGTGTGTATGCTGTATTTTTGGCATTTCTGGTACTGGCTCCTCCCAAGGATGAACTGAAAAAGCTATGATATTTAATATTCCTCCTCTCAGGAAAACCAAAATGTCTCTTAGGATTTAACAATTTTAATCTTCAAATATGAGAAGTCAAATAGACAGTTTTAGAGGTATATGATAGCGCCTCTGGCTTTGTTTTCATCACCTTCAAAACAATCTTTCTTTGATGCTTCACAGTAGTCTGTAAGTGATCCAGGGACTTCTAGATGGCACTGCCCCAAAGAACAAGCAGTGATGGCACTCCTTAACTGGAAAGGCTTTGATGATAGGGCAGCTAGTTGGTGCCATAGTGCACAGAGAACTGGACTTGAAATCAGAAAACCTCCTCTTTCAGAGTTCAAATACAATTTCAGACACTTCCTAACTATGTCACCCTGGCCAAGTCACTCTACCCGGTTTGCTTCAGTTTCCTCATCTGTAAAATGAACTGGAGAAGGAAAAGGCAAACCACTCTAGTATTTCTGGCAAAACAACCCTAAATGGTGTCAGGAATAGTCGGACATGACTGAAATGACTGAACTACAACTACAGCAACTGATAATCCACTCTTATCCAGAGACCAGGTTTGTGTACAGATACTTATTACTGAAAAGCTGGTCAACAACTGATGATCACTCTTTTTTTTTTAATAGGTTGTTTTATAGGGTTTTTTTGCAAGGCAAATTGGGTTAAGTGGCTTGCCCAAGACCACACAGCTAGGTAATTAGTAAGTGTCTGAGATCAGATTTGAACCCAGGTACTCCTGACTCCAAGGCCAGTGCTTTATCCACTACACCACCTAGCCGCCCCTGGATGATCACTCTTAAAGCCATCCATGCCAAGGTACAGAAGGATTGCAATAGGCATTGATGGAGACAATACCATCATTGGAGAAAACATATCTTTTTCAAGCATTGAAATATGGAAGATCTTCATGATCATCATAAAATATTTGGACTAAATATGACTAGAAAGGATAGTGGTGAATATTGGATGGAATGTGGGAAAACTGGGGCACTGATACATTCTTGGTGGAACTGTGAATTGATCCAAACATTCTGGAAAGCAATTTGGAATTATGCCCAAAAGGCAATAAAAATGTGCATACCCTTTTATCCAGCAATACCACTACTAGTTTTATACCCTGAGTAGATCATGAAAAGGGGTAAAAACATCACTTGTACAAAAATATTCATAGCAACCCTGTTTGTAGTTGCAGAGAATTGGAAATTGAGGGCATGCCCATCCATTGAGGAATGACTAAACAAAATGTGGTATATGTATGTGATGGAACAGTATTCTATAAGAAATCATGAGGGATGTATTTCAGAAAAGCCTGGAAAGACTTGCATGAACTGACACTGAGTGAGATGAGCAGAACCAGAATATTATTTACCTTAACAACAACATGGGGTGATAAGCAACTGTGATGGACTTGTTCATTTCAGCAGTAAAATGACAATTTTAAAAGACTTGTGATGGAAAATATCATCGATATCTAGAGAAGGAACTGTGGAGTTTAAATGAAGACCAAATCTTATTTATCTTCAATTTTTAAAAATTGTCTTATGTATTCTGTATTATGTAATTTTACCATCTTTGATGTTTTCTTTCCTCCATTTGGATCTGATACTTTTCTCACAACATGTTCAATTTCGATCTATGTTTAGCATGATTGCAAATGTAAAGCCTATTTCAGATTGCTTTCTGTCTGGGGGAGGAGGAGAAAGGGAGGGAGAGAGAAAAATTGTAAAACTCAAATCCTTGCAAAAAAGTATTGGTAAAAACTATCATTGTATGTAGTTGGAACTATAAATAAAATATTTATTAAAAAAAGAAAATATTTAGGCTATTCTCCTCTCTTCAATTCTTATATACTTTGTCATAAAATAGACATAGTAATTGAGTTTAAGGTGAGATGCTTGATTTCTGGGCATTATCTATTTTTACATCCACATATCCAGCCTATGCATTCTAGAAATTTTTGTCACAGTAAATAAGAAAATATTTGTGAGTGAGGAAATGAGATTTGGCACCAGATTCTTAATCATATACAAATCAGAACTTGTCAAGGTAAAACATTTGGAGAATTACTTTTGGAAAACCACCTGCTCCAGTCATTTGGATATGCCTTAGTGAGCTATGGAAATGGTTTTCAGTCTTCGAAAACTGGACCAGTCAAGTGGAAGCTCTGTCACGCTTCTTCAACAGGGAAAGGCTTTGAATACAGCCCTTGCCAAAGGAAGCTCACAGAGGCTCACATCTGAAATTGGACTTTAATTTTTCAGCCATTTTGTTGAACTCCTTGAAGACAGACACTGGTTTTATGTGTGTTCGCATGCGTGTGGATGTGTTTTACTTTGGGTTTTTTTGCCTTTTCTTGTATCTTGTTCACTTGGCACAATGCCTAGCACATAGCATTTCTCAAATGTTACAAATCACAAATAATATTATATGAAATGATAATATAATATTCATTTTATAGGATTACATGTTATATAAAATATACATGATAAATAATTATATTATAAATTACATGCTAAATTATATATTAGAGAGTTTTATAGAAGTGAATTTTCCAATTTGCCCTTTTGACTTTGATCACTAGAAGGTTTTCTGGTAATAACAACTCATGAAATGAATTCTTAGTGGAACATCAGTTATGAAAGGCTTACTTTTGTGGTGGCTGTGGGGAAAGGGTTAAAATGGTATAGAAGCTGCTGTCACAAACTTCTTAAACCATTTACAAGCATTGTCTCTATTCCTTATTTGCTCCAGGCACAATCTTTGTCCAATGGCCATTGAGCAACTGAGCTGTATCCTGGTTGCTGGTCACGTTCAGAATGTCATCGTGAAGACATAAAGAAAGATGGCTGCTAAACAGAAGGATAGTTCTCAGGTTCTCCTTGGAAAAAATAAAACAGTTGGTATATTTCATGTCAAAATGTTCCCCGAAGTAACAGGAAACATGACTCTCTTAGCTCCTTGCCATTGCAATATTAATTTTGAATGAAAGCAAACATGCAAGTTAACTGGAGCTTTCTCCTCAACATCTGGTGCAAAGGATGAAGAACCGAGAAGGTTTACAAAGCAATTGACAAGTTTTCCAAACTAATTCAATGAATAATCTGATGCTTAGTGACTTCATTGTGAAAGCAGGCCCAGGGGAGAACTGTAAAAAGTACTAGGAAAATATGTTCTAGACATAGAATCGAAAGAGGTTATAGGCTTGTAGACTACTCAGGAGATTCACACCTGTACATCCCATATGCTTCAAGAAGGGACTCAGAAGGTGCTGAACATGGAAAGTGTTTAACAACATCATAAAATCATGAAACTTTTGATTTAAAAAAAATAGGAAACAGCTGGTTATGGAGCTAGTAGTCATTTCACAATCACCTGTCAGATTAGCAGCTAGTAAGAGCAAAGTTCAAAGTAAACACCAAATTAGAAGAAATGATGAAAGTTTAAAAGAAGTCTGAGCAGTTGCAAGAGCTACAACTCAACCTATTGAAATAAAAGATGAACAGGCTTTGTTAAAAATAAATTCAAACTATATATCAATAATCATCTAAAAATTCCAAATCATAGTTAAAGAAATACCACATAAAACAATGCATCTCACCTCATGCTCATCAGATTGATAAAAATAACAAAAGAGGAAAATTATTATTTTTGAGGTATTTGTGAAGGGCAGGCACACTAATGTATTCTTGGTTAGTTGGTAACTACTGTTTTCGAAAGCAATGTGTTTCATTTTTTTCCATTTAAACATTTTTTTTACTTTTTAATTTTATTTTCCAGTAAAATGTGAAGATAGTTTTCCACATTCATTTTCTGTAAGATTTTGAGTTCCACATTTTTCTTCTTCCCTCCCTGAAGAACTCTGATCATTGCAAGGATCATGATTTCTGAGACTGCATGAAACATTCTTCTCACCTTGCTATACTGAGGTGGGAGAATGGAGATGCAGAGTGAGGTAAAATACTATGGAAGAAGAGGAGACCATATATGCATATATATGCATACATATATATATATATATATTTATATCTATAGCTCTCTCTATCAATCTATCTTTCTATCTATCTAGATATTGTACCTTTAATACATAAAGAACAATTGAGAAGAAAATGCTCTTATGATGAATTTTATTTTGAGAACCTGTTACATTTTTGTTATGAATGATGCTCTTTGCAAGGTCCTTACTAAAGGATGTTTCTCCAGATGCTCTTCTGTTATAATTTATTTATTGCTTCAGGAACTAGAAAACCTCCTGACTGGAATCCTCAGCAATGTGAAAGAGTTTGGTTTAAAAGCTAAAAGGTGAAAAATGAAGTAGATAAAAATTACATATCATTCAAACTAAGATATGCAGAGGGGTGGAATGGAGTTAATCCACAAAAGACCTTTTTTTTTCAGTTTTTGCAAGGCAATGGGGTTAAGTGGCTTGCCCAAGGCCACACAGCTAGGTAATTGTCTGAGGTCACATTTGAATTCAGGTCCTCCTGACTCCAGGACCAGTGCTCTATCCACTGTGCCACCTAGCCGCCCCCACAAAAGATCTTTCTTGAAGAACAGGCAATATAGAGGAATGTGCTAGATCTATAACTGGGTGCAAGAATACAGCAGATTTTAATGCATTTGAAATATTACTTTGTTTTCAGTGATCATAAACTGATGCAAAACCCTATCTCTTTAATAGCCATACTTGACTAAGTGAATCCAATTGGGTGTCTTTTAGCTATTTATTCAATGCAAGGTATTTTGCTAAAGCCCAAGAAGAGACCAGATAGTCCCTCTTTCCTGCTGCCAAGACCAGCTACTCCTACTTGTTCCCAGAGTCCCCTCCCTTGCTCTAACACCTGCCCCCCATGAAAATTATGCCTTTTTTCTGATTCTTTCCTCATGGATAGCAGCATTTCCTTCCTTTTTCAAATTTCTTATTTATAATCTTCTATAGTCTGGAGCAGCTGATAATGTAGTTTGTTAGAATAATAATAAATAAAGTAAGAATAGTTTCAGAATGAGAGCCTAGAGAGTTCTCCGAGTAAAGTGCATGGGCTTTTGAAGTTCATGAATTTTATTTCTATATTAACTACTCAGAGGCCTTTTGATTTCTTCTAGTCCTTAGCTATGTTCTAAATGAGTGAGATGACTGACCTCCAGGCAAAAAAAAAAAACTATTACTTTATTATGCTTTTATGATAGGGAAGATCCGACTTAAGAGAACTGGTTGTTCTGTGATGGTAATTGGATTTAGGTGTACCACCATTTGTAGTGAAGGGACATTGGAGTTCTCTGCAAACAGTTGTGCTGGTATACTAGGGCTTGCCTTGTAATCAAAGCTGAAATGGCAGACCACTTATCTGGAAAGAAAGTTGACGCCTCTCATTTGTATTCCTGAACCTGTGAGCAGTTCCTGTATCTCAGTATAATAAGCAACCTTGGCAGGAACAAGAATATTGATCTGATGGATTCTTATTTGCCCAGAAACAGTATTTTTTTCTTAGCTTTGACCTCTCCCTGCTTTTTAAATGCATTCATGTATGTATTCAGGTTGACAGCAAATACCATTATTCATTATCATATATATATATATATATATGTAATACATATATACATGCATATCACTTCTGTGAAGATAAGAACTTTATTCAAATATGCTTTCTCATATTCGGGGACCTGTATAAGGTCTTGTGCTCTTTAATATATTTATCACTACCTTCTATCACACATTACCAAACTTGTAGATGACAGAGAAGCTAAAAGGGATAGTTTAATTGTTTGATTCCAGAATCAGATTCCAGTGATCGAAACAGGTGAGAATACTGGACAAATTTTAAGATGATGAAATTAAATAGATAAATGCAACTTTTGATGCTTAGGTTCAGAAATAATCTTTACAAGTATAAGAAGAGTTAGCATGGTAGAAGACAGTCCATCTGAGAAATAAAATTTTGACTATAAATATGACTACAAATGATGCAATACCATGTCCTACAAAGAATTAAATTTTGGCGATACCCTTGCGAAAATCAGGAAGGTACATAAGGTGAGTAGACTTTACTATTATTACCAGTAATAAAATTTGCAAAAAAACAAGCTGAAATAATGTCTTCAGAGATATGTAGGATCAGAAATAGAATTGATCATGTAGTAAGAATAGAGACTATCTACTAAACAACCTCCATGTTCCCTTTGTTATCCATGCAAAGTCATGAGATATAGGCACATTGCTTGTAACTCCAAAGAGGAGTTTTGGAGAGAGATTTATGAAAATACTTGTTGTAAAGGAAATAGCACTAGCCTTGGAATCAGAAGGCTTGGTTTCAAATCCTGTCTCTGTGACTTTGGATTTTAGTTTCTTCAAGTCTACAATGAGAGAGCTAGATTAGATTTTCTCTAACATACTTTCCTGTTCTAAATCTATGATCCTTGCACAAGATGAGAAAGTATAAATCATTGCCACCTATACTGTTTGAGAGTATTAATGAGATGGCACAGACATAGAATATTAATGCTCAATGTGAGTCAATAGTGTTTTATGGAAGCCAAAAAAAGGTTTATGTGATCTGAGACTGAATTTTTTTAATATAACAAAAAGTTCTTTATTTTTGGATGAAGTCAATGAAACATTTAAAATTCAAGAGCTGGATCAATCATGGAGCAACATACATATCAACTAAACCAGTAATATGCTACAAAGAATTGTCCAAATGGCCCATTCCTGAAGATTTATTTAATGAAATAGAGGTGATTGTGATTTAGGATTAGGTAATTGCAATGAGAAATTATAGAAAGATTTCCTTAAGGAGTCTGGGTTCATTTTATTTATTAATTCATTTAATAATATGGATTATACAATGCAGTGAGGCAAGTAGATGGTTCAAGGGATAGAATGCTAGACTTGTCATGAGGAAGATCTGAGTTCAAATTTTACCTCAGACCCTTATGAGCTATGTGATCCTGGGAAAGTCACTTAACCTCTATTTGCCTTATTCTACTAAAAAGGAAAAGGCAACCCATTCTAGCATCTTTGTCAAGAAAACTCCATGGACAACATTGTGTATGGATTCACGAACATGACTGACATGACTAAACAGCAACATGCAGTACAGTGGTGGAAATGTGCAATATATCACTGAAGACTTCAAAATTTAAGCATCTCCTGCATATCTCGAAAGATATAATTAGGTCATTAGAATCATGTACCAGAATTTTTATAAATGAACAGATAATCAATCTCTGAACTACAAAACTAAGTTTGAATACATTCTTGACCATCCAACAAGTGAACTACTGAAACCAGAACATCATAATAGACAGAACTACTAAACACAAATATCTGAACATGGAATTAATACATATATATTTGAGAAGAACATTTAACATATGCTGCCATATTGAGGTCATCATCTCCAAAAGTCATGGAATGTTAAACTTTTCAATATAGAATCCTAATAGAGGAATTAAAACACTTGGGAATAGAATGGAATAAATATCACTCGTACTCATTTGATCCTTTCAGTAAGTCTATAGAAGAAGAATTTAAATTCCAATACAAACATTCCAATACAAAAAGTAGTCATTTTTTCTACCTGAACTGCCAGTCTAGCTTCTGAAACACATTAAATATAAAGGAATAATATCCAGATAGCAATCTTTCCCCATATGGTTTCTATTTGAACTCTACTGAAAAAGAAATGATAATGCTATATAATAGTCATGATGATGATGATGACGTATAAAACACATATAAGAAAATAATATATAGGCCAAGAAGGCTGAAAAAATATTGGAAAATTTTTAGAGATGTAAAAAACAACTTATTTTAAATTTGAGAATTAATAAATAAATTGCCTGAAAGTATCATAAAATATATACTGCTAGTTTTGATTATTTCAAGGTCTGACTCTTTTCTTCACTCATGATTTATTCATGTAATGTAAAGATATAAAACCGACCCCACTGAGAACTCTTGAGATGACCCAATGGAATATGACACCAACACAATAATGTAAGAACAATTGATGAAATGTCTTCTTAAGGGTTTCATTAGGATATGACCACCAAAAGTGAGTGAGTAGGCCTATAAAGGGTAAAGCAAACCCTTACACAAGAGGTTCTAGAACTGACATTTTGTCAGACAAGCTAAACCATGTTGAGGTTAACTGATGGACCACAAATACATTAGTGATTTAAAGGGTTATCTATCCCAAACATGTGAAAATTTCTCCAGAAGAATGGATGGAGGAGAACAATTTTTTGTCCAATGGCTATGAAAGTGGTTGAAGTAGGCTCTGTGGAGTGCTTATAACTGTCAGATATCAAAGATGGTTTTTCTCTGTATCCCTGTCATACTGACTTCTGTTCTGTCACTACATTTTGATGACTCAGGAACAGAGACTAAGGATGACAAGTGTGCATCTCTACCTCAATCAAATTCAGTTCTTGCAAGTCAAGAAATCACCCATGATGTCATTGGTTCTCTTTTTTGTATGCATCTCTTGAGTTGTGTATTTGTCAATTGAATTCTCTGTTCAATTCTAGTCTTTTTGTCAGGAAATTTTGGAAGTCCTTTATTTTGTTGAACAACCATCTATTTCCCTGATAGTATATGCTGAATTTTGCAGGGTAGAAAATTCCTGGTTCTTATCACAGGTCCTTTATCCTCCAATATATGGTATTCTGGGTCCTCCGGTCCTTCAATGTTGAGGTTGATAGGTCCAGTGTGAGTCTGATTGTGTTTCCATTGTATTTAATTTGTTTACTTTTTGTTGCTGCAATATTTTCTCTTTTGTTTTGAGAATTCTGGAATTTTGCTGTAACAGCCCTTGGAGTTTTTATCCTGGGGTCTCTTTCTGGAGGGGTTCAGCATATTCTTTAAATAGCTATATTGTCTTGTTCTAACAGATTTGGACAGATTTCCCTGGTAATTTTCTGCATGATGTTTTCCAGGTTCTTTTTTTGATCTAGGCTTTCTGGTAGTCCGATGGTTTGTAAATTATCTCTCCTGGATCTATTTTCCAAGTCTTTTTTTTCCCTAAAAGGTACTTTACATTTTCTGCAGATTTTTCAGCCTTTTTATTTTGTTTGACAAACTCTTGTAGTCTTGTAGATTCATTGGTTTCTATTTGTTCAATTCCAATTTTTAGGGTTTTATTTTCTTCAATTAGCTTTTGTGTTTCCTTTTCCAGTTGGTTAGTTTTACTTTTAATGGAGTTAATTTCTTTAGTCATTTTTTCATAATTTTCCTGCATGACTCTTATTTCTTTTTTCCATTTTTCTTCTTCTCTTCTTTGTTTTTTAAATTCTTTTTAAGCTCTTTTATGAACTTTTGGATCTGAGTCCAATTCATAGACTCTTTTGAAACTTCTCCTGTGAATAAGTTTTCAATGATTTCTTCTTCTAACATGCATTATCATCTTTATTTGTAAAGTAATTTTATATAGTGAGTGCTCTTTTAGATTTTTTTGCTCATCTTTTTTAGTTTCAGCTCTACTCCTGGGGTATAGAAAATAAAGATCCAATTATTTTTTTTTTTTTTGCTGGGACTGGGATCAAATCCCTGGCTTGTTGTTGGCCAAAACGTTACCTATGCAGTCTAAGCGTTGCATTTGCAGAGGTTTATTTCCTCCTTCATGTCCTGGTTCTGCCTATGCAGTGATTTGTTCCCAACCCAGTCCTGTCTTTTACCGTGGTGTTCCCAAATTTCAGTCTTTGCAGTTAGGATCCTCCCTGTTTACTTGCTATCTAGCTGCTGGGATCTATGCTGTTGTCAAACTGTTGGGACCTGAACTGCACTGTGATTTAAAGCCTCCCACTGGTTTTCACCCTCTCCAGTCTCCCTTGGCTTTATTTCCCCTTTCCCCCCAAAGATACAAACCTTCACTGAAGATCCTCCATGATGTTTACCATTGAAAACTTCTGTGAATCTTCTCTTTTTCTTGATGGGATCTTTAGCTTTAATGTCAGTAATCTGATACTGAATTAAGAGAAGCATAGTATGTTAGGTAAGTGATAAGCCTCCCAGCAGATGACAAACCCATCTCTTTGTATTTAATATAGTTTCTCTCTTGGATTTCTTTCCTGGATTGCTAACCTCCTGATCAACCTTTCCAGCATCTTAAACTCAATATAGGTAAAATGAAACTCAACAGCTTGCCCTCCAAATCCATGCCTCCTCCAGAATTTTCCAGGATCCTTTTAATCAGTAAAATTTGCAAACTCAGAGTAATGTTTTACTCTTCCATCAACCTCACCATTTATGTACAGTTGTATATTAAATCTTATAGATTCTGCCTCCACATCTTATATATTACATCTATTTCAAATTCTATAGCTACTGCCTTAATTTAGGTCTTCTACTCTTGGGTACTGTAATGGTATATTCAATGAACTTCCTGATTCTAGTCTTCAATTTTTTTTTCCATCTCTCAGCCTTTACATTGCTTACCTTTCTCACTGCTTCCCTCCTAACCCCTGGAATTCACTTCTTCCAGCTTCTGCCTCACAGAGTCCGTCACTTTATTCAAGACATAGCTCAAACATCACCTTTGTTATGAAACCTATCTTGATCCTTCCTCCAGCAATGTGTCCTTCCTTCCTAAAACTTTGTATTTATTTTGTTTTATTCTATATTTATTTATGAATATACACATGGTCTCCTTCATTGAAGGTCCTTGAGTAGAGAAATGTTGCTTATTTTCTGTTTTTGTACCTCTAGTACCTGACAGAAATCTGTGGCCCATAATAGGTGCTTCATAAATTTGATTTTCATATTAATTTTCTTAAAATACAAGTCTGACCTGCAACTTCATTGATTAAAAAAATCTTCAATGACTACCTAGTGCCTCTGGAATAAAATACAAGCTCTTCCTAACATTTAATGTCCGCAGTATACCTCTCATCTACCTTTCAAGACTTGTCTTTTATTATTCCCCTTCACACATTTTATATTTCAATCATACTTGTATGATAGCAATCCCTAAACTTTACACTGCTTCTTCCTTTTTATGCCTTAAAATAGGATTTCCGCCCCCTACCCTGTGCTCAGAATATATTTCCTCTTTAATCTTGCCTCTTAGAATGCTTAGCAGATATTTAACAAATATTTCTTCAGTAGCAATTATCCATCTAACAAATAGTTTTTGACATTTACTTACATCTTCCTTTAATTATCGGCTTAGGTGTTACCTCCTATGTCAAATTTCCTGACTCATCCACCCCTGCTCCCCCACTATAATGCAGCCCAACAGGAATTTATTAAGAAGACTCCCTCATTAAGTTATTTTGTATTTATTTATTTGTATATATTTGCATTTTCCAATATACTGTAAGTGCCTTGATGGCAGTGACTGTCTCTTTTTCTTTTTGACTGTGAATCCCCACACTTAGCATAATGTCTTCCACAGAGTTGTTATCTAATATATGTTGGTCAAGGTGAACAGTTACATTTTATTCTGCTCTGTTTAGACCACATCTTGGATATTGTTCCTACAATCAAACCCAAATCTGTTCTCCTGAAATGCCTGTTGATTGCTCCTCGTTGGACTCCATGAAACCAAGCAGAAATGATCTCATACCTATCCCTCAGAGGGATATCAATAAAATGAAGATTGTCCAATAAAACTCAACTAGAATCATGAAGGTCCACAGCATCATGTCATTTGAGGATCATTTGAAGGAAGCAGAGATGGATAAAATCCTGGAAAAGATAAGGTTTAGTAGTAACATGTTAACTTGTCCTCAATCTATTAGAGACCTGTCATGTGGAAAAGGTATGAGATCATTTCTGCTTGGTTTCATGGAGTCCAACGAGGAGCAATCAACAGGCATTTCAGGAGGACAGATTTAGGTTTGATTGTAGGAAACATTTCCTAACAAGTGCAACTCTCCAAAAGTTGAAGGGACTGCCTCAGTATATTTTCAGCCAAAGACTCCCTTTGTCCTTGGTTTGTATAGGGGAATTCTTGTTGTGTTGTAGATGAGAGAGATGACCTCTGAGAAAGCTCCCTTCTGACTCTCTGTCTATAATACTATCTAGACACTTTTATTTCTAAATGAACATCAGAAAGCTTCTGCTTCTTTTTTATGACTACTTAGTTCTCTGTGTAAATGTACCCATTTATCTGTTTTACATCATTTGGTGATTTTTATTATCATCTTTTTACCTTCTTTTCAATTATATCCTAAAGAAAAAAAACTGTCTAGAAGAGATGAAAAAAATTTAAGGGAGAAAATGTTTTTTACTGTTTTTGAATTTCTCATCCAATGCTTTATGTCTTGTAGACATTAAGTACCATGGGCAGTGTCATCAGTACTTTTCTGTAGTCTTTAGTGTACTGATAACACTCAATAGATAGTTCTTGGAGACTAAGCTACTGCTGATAACACAGGATGCTGTGTTGTTTGATAAGAGAAATCTCTAAGGCTTTTTATTTTTTAGTTACAGGTAAAAGATGTCTTGATCTTCCAAACTCCTTATTACTGTTCTAACAACTTCCAAGCATCAGTGTAGCCATGCCCATGATTGAAAGGAAACAAATAACCATGACTAAGATGGATAACAGAAAATATCATAGATTCTCTTTTTCCATGTATCAATAGGGAACAGTTGATTATGACTTAACTGGTTCTTGGTTAAGATGAGTTCTTCAGATCTTCCTAGAGATACAAATGTCTTTCTTGTTCAACTTCTCAAATTGGTTTTCCTTCTTTCATGACTTTGGTATTCTCCACTATTGATTTTAAACTTTTTTCTATTCCATTAAGTAATATTTTTCCAGGCATTAGTGTTGTTTTATTCTGGTTACCAAAATGCTATACTTTAGGAAGATTTCTCTTTGGGAATGTAGTTCTTTAATGAGGTTTTGTGAGAAGGTTTTGGTAAGGTTTAGATAATCCAGCATAACAAGTCTACTGTAATTCATGGAGTAATGATATCAGATAAGCTGCATACCTATAATTGTAGATTTGTACAGAATGTTAAAAATATTTCATTCTCAGTTTTTGTCTATTTCTGACCATTGAACTTTATTTTGTACATAGATTTGGAATAAATTTCAGTGAAAAAACATACTGGGTTAAATATTACATTATAGAGAAAGGTTTGAGGTATTTTAAAAACATGCAGTACATCAAAAAACAAGTATTGGCATCTACCATGTGTAAAATATAATTTTAAGCAGCAGAGGAAAAAAACATGTTATGTGGCATGATCCCTACTTTGATGGAGGTTGCAATGTAGTCAAAACAACATGATATGCAACATTAGATATTAACTAGTACTACAAAGCTGTGTATCAACAGTAGCAGCCATTTGTTGAATTCCTGCTCCATAAAATGTACTGTACTGGATACCAGACTTTAGCAAATGAAAAATAAATGCTGTTAAGTTTTTAGAGGGTGTTAAACTCATTAGACCTTTGAGCAGGCAACCTGGAGGATGTGAGATGGTCAACTTGAATATGTTGGGAGTAGAAAGAAACTGTGTGTGGGGGGGAACATGTAAGTTGTGTTCAGGCAACAGTGACAAAAACATCCTATCTAAAGCTGAGGGTAAACCATGAAGAATAATGGCAGATAAAACCAAATTGAATATTAGTATGAGAAACTTCAAATTTCTCTTGTTGGTGACAGGTGACCCATGCAGATATTTTGAATAAGAAAGAGATACAAGTGATATTTTATGTGGCCCAATTTGGTTGTGTTGAGATTGGTTCTCAATGCTTATGGCTAAATACAAAGATGTCATTTAGGAGAATTCTGAACTACATGGGAAATAGTGAGGTCTGGAACTGAATGGTGACAGTGAGAATGAAGGAGAACCTAAATGAAGAATGATTTTAAGGAAAGAATTGAGACCAACTGGTGATTGATTAGTATAGGGGAACCAAAGAAATTGAGTCAGAGATGATTCCATGGTTTTGAGGCAGAGTGATGTGGGAATGATAGCGTCACTGACAGCGATAGTGCATTGTAAATGGGGAGTTGACTTTGGGATCACAGTGATTGGCTTTGAACTTTATGTCTGAGGTGCTGCCACAAGTTATAATTCATGATGCTATGCCATCAATTGGAATTGCATTACTGAAGCTTAGGTGACAGGTCAAGAAAGGGAGTTGTGATAAGTGTCACTGAAGACAATTTTGAAGTAGGTGATTGAAGACATTGTCAGAAGAATAAACAGAAATATTTCACCTCATAAATGCTTATCACATCAGCATTTTATTATCTCCTGAGTCTTTGTCAGGGCTGATCATCCAACTTTGGTGTCTATTTGGTTCTCACAACTCCTACCTCTGGCTCCAAGAAGCTATGTAGCACACGTAGCAGCCACATCCTAATAAATCTTCTAGGCTAAAGGGCTAAAGCAGATTGAAGGCAATTGAGAGGCCTCAGTCAAACCTGTTGGTGAAGTAGCATGATGTTTACCCAAAGTAGTGGAAAATATTTCCATAGAATAGGAAAATGAGAACAATTTATTCTGATGGCATCAAGGCAGCTAAAGCAGGTGCTGTGATTTACTTAGAGCTTGGTCAGACAAAGAGGATGCCAAGGTCATACACTGCATCCTGACCATCTCTAGTCATTCTGACTTTTGTCTTGCCCCTGGACTTTAATAACTTAGGAAGAGAGAGTGAAGTTGATGATTTTGTGAAACTTCCTCACTTAAATCCAATTCACGTGCAATGATGCCATTGAAAATGAAGGAAAAAATAACTGCTATCTCCCCACATATCATTAAATTTTGATAGAAAGGGATAACTGAGACTTTTATATCTAGCCAATTTGGAAGGCTTGAAATGCCTGGAGCAAACCCTCATTAATAATATAAATAAGTCATTCCTCAAAGAAATCCTGAAAACAAGGTAAAAATCCAGTGCCAACTTAAATTCAAATTTCTACCTTGATTTTCTACTTTATTCCCCAAAAGCATAGGTTTGCATACCTATTTTATGGCCTTCTCCAAAGCACACACACCACAAAGGAGAGTCTCAGTAGTGAAAGGATACCTGGTGGAATGGGACAAGCACTAAACTTATACCAAGGATACTTGAGTTGGAGTCCTAACTCAATATTTCTGAGACCATGGATGCAAACAGGATTAGATTTAGATTAGTTATTTCATTCAGTCTTCAATCCTGTAAGCCTATGACAGGAGATGTTTTAACATCCCATTGTTATGGGGACATCAACCCTGATTCTGCTCAGAATAGCACCATTGCCCACACAGTTGAAGTACTATAGTTAGGGCCTAACTTCCTGCCTCATTTGGAATAACTGTGTTCACTTGAAGTAGTAGGAGCTGAGCTACAGTTCCTTATCCCTTCAAGAATTGGAAAGCATCATTAAGTTACTTCAAACTGTGTTATTTGAAGACATTCACTAATGATACCTGTAGCAAATGTTAGAAATTTGATATGGAATGATGATCCAGGCATGAGATTTTAAGTTTCCTAATACTAGGAATCTAAATTCAACTTTAAACATTTCTAGAGATTTTTTATCATTAATAGGATGCTATATAAACAGTGGCCTCACCCTTATTACCCCACATCCAGGGCCATCTCCAGTTATGCCGAACCATAACTGGCCACTGAACCCAGATGACTATGGAGGAGAAAGTGAGGTCTCTGCTCCAGGTGATCATCATTTCTGTAGTAAATTATCATCTTCCTTACTTCCCCCTCCTCCCAATAACAATGTCATCCCACTAAATCCTAAAAAGAATAAGGTGAATGGAGTGTTCTTGAGAATTCCATATGTGTTCACCCTTCTGTAGCCATCCAAAGGGAAATGGATAAAATACTCCACATCACCTTTTTGATTGCTCCTATTGATCAAAAGAGGGCCTTTCTGAAGTTCAAGACAGGAGGAGGAATAAGCTGGATGTGAAAATAAAATTATGGTGATGGTGAATTTGGTTTCTTGAAACTAATTTTTCAAAATTAACTGTCATTTTGTTTCACTGATCTTACTTTTCTGGTCAATTTAGATGATTACATCCTGTACACTTGGAAAATGGAGTGTATTTACAATATTCACATTCTTGCATTTTATCTTCGTTTTCAAGATTCTCTTGAGCAGCAAAGGGAAAATCTGGTCACCTTTAACCTCCTGCCAGCTGTTGCATTCTTGGCCTAATCATAAGCTCCAATGGTACCTTATTCCTTTTGTTCAGCCACCGAAAGAATAGACTCTCAAATTATTTTTAGCCATATCTGAGCTGTCAGGGGAAATGCGTGATACCAGATTATTGCAGAGTTGCACAGAGAAGCAGTCACTGACAAGTCTGGTGAGAGGTCCCTCTCCTCCAAAGCAAACACCTGCTGCTCCCTCCAACTGTCACCTCCTTCTCTAGAGCCACAGCCACCTGTCAAGCATCCCGAATGACACCTCCCCCTCAGCGGCCACCCGCGGCTCTTGCCAACTGCCTCCTTTTCTCCCTCCTCAGGAGAAGCTACCTGCTGCTTTCTCCCACCAGTCAGAAACATGTGAGGGAGCTTGGCGTTTCCTTGGCAAGTGAACTTCCTGCCTGCCAAAGCAAGCCATATCTCTTCAGAGAAACAGTGTCAGAATGTTGGATACCTTGAGATGGTGTTGTCCTTGGAGAGCCATTGGCTTATGTTGTGTTTCAACTTGCTAACTGGCAATTTGTTCCAAAGTCCCAATCTATTTTCATTTTTAATGGATCATGGCCCAAATGATCCATCGACCAGATTTATAGGAAGACTTACGTGTAGGTGAGTAAAACAAAACAAAACAAAACAACAAAAAAGCATTTATGTCTTATGAGATAACAGGATCCATATTGTCTCTAAATTGAAAAGTTAGTTTGGCTAAGTTTTAATTTTAATTTGGATATATAAATATTCATTTAATTAGACAGAAGACAAGCTGGTTCACCAAATAGTTTGAGCTAATTAAATTCTGGGGGAAGATACATTTCAAAGCTTCACTTGTTTTTTTTTTTCAGATTCAAAACTTACTTCTAGATATGCAGTAATTTCACTCATAGTTTTCATTAATTCATTACTTTAGTAATGTTGATTAGTGAATACTAGATGAAATATGAAGAAGAAAATACATATCAGCAGAGGTATTTTTAACCCCTTGGTACTTCCATGAAAACAGAAACAAACAAAGATGTTAGACATAAATCTTTGAATATATAATAAGATATAATTATATTTGCTTTGAAAGAAAATACAAAGCAGCTTAATATAAAGTAATGGAGCAGAGCAACTAGTTTACAATTTGTTTCTCATGGCATCTTATTATCCTTGAGAATTTTTTTAGTACTTTTTTTCCTAGTGCTATTAAGGAAAACAAATGAGGCCCTTTTAGTAATCAGATAAGGTGATTCCCCATAACTTGAATTCTAAGGATACAATGGGACTTAACTATGCCACCTGTGACTGGATTAGCATCATTTTAGTTCAAGATAGGTAGACTTTCCAACCATCATGGTATACCCACTAGGCAACCCTACAATGGGTTTTTGACAGAATAACAGAGTAGGATAGGTTTCCATAATTTATGTAGGGTCTAGAACTCTGTCTAGAAGCTTACTACCACATGTTAACTATCAGTCCATATTGTGTCTAAATAGAAAAGTTGGTGGGATGTTGTCTTGGTGCTGGTTATGGGCATTTTAACCTCTGGCTTTGGAACACAGAAATTTGGTCTTTCAAGCAAAAGGCAAGGTTGGACTGCTAAGGGAAATCCATTGTTTATTATATACACTTGATTAGATGTTTGAAAAACTAGGACAGACATGTATCTGTAAGGAATGATTAATGGGTAGCTTGGGTGAAGGGTAAGAGGATGATCCAGGAGATGGTTGATGTCTCTTTCACAAGGTGTCCGCATGTCATAGTCTAATGGATAATAGTAGAGTCTTAATGTAATTGGACATGATGGATAAACTCTAACAGGCAGTTATTATAAAGCAAAAGAAAAGTTCTTGCTTTTGACTAAAAAAAAATTGACCTATTTGTTTTAAGTTAACAAATGTTTAGGTTACAGCTCTACTAGGGCGCATCCTGTGGAATGTAGCAAACTCAGGGTCTGGGCAGTTGTTTTCCTTAGCAAAAAAAAAAAAAATGGTTTTTGTTGCATTGTTGGAGACTGGGAGCGGTTGATTTTTACTTTTGTCACTGTCATTTGCTTCACTTCCTGCCACACTTGAATAAGATTGTGGTTCCAGTGACTCTGGCTGCCAGAGTCTTGGACAATAAGGCCGTTAGTAATAACCAGATGTGGAGGCTGAGGAAAATCACTGATATCAAGATCTAAGAATGAGAATGTTGATACTCTGATGGTCTCCACCAAGCGAGTCTTTGAATCTTTTTCTTCTGAGATATATTACTATGTGATAACACTCAAAAGAAATAAAAAAATTTGTTTAATATTTACCTTCTGATCAAAATAACCTTCTACTCATGTCTTGCCTGAGCTTGTTTCATAATATTTTTGTAATATAGAGTAGTTTAGTTGTGATTTAGTGTTTGATCTGTGAGAATTCAGTTCAAATAAGAAAGTTTATTAATGGATAAGTAAAACAATACATATTTTTCTTGACTTGGTGAGGATGGGATGGTGGTGATGGTGTATCTGTACTTGCTTCTTGGTTTGCCAGCTAAAACACTTTGTTCTCAAAATCCCTATGAAAATGTCACATATTCTTGTGGTCTTTTTTAATTTGATTCAATTCTGCCAGTAATTGACTACTTATTCTGTCTTAGGTGAGATGTGGAGCATGGAACATTTAAAAGATGTGAACTATTCCCACAGAGAACTCATTGGTTTTTGGAACATTGGAAAGTTATATGTCTGGTGGTTTTTGAAGACAAATTACTGATTTTGAGTAAATGGAAAAGTTGATCATAGGTTATGATATTAATGACAGTAAGCATCTGTTGGAAAGCTAAATAATGAAATCGAGTATCCAGAGATTTTGAAACTTCAGGGTATTTGGAGTTGCAGAAGAAAAAATCCAGGTATTTGATAGGAATTGCTTTTAAAAGTTTTTTTTTACACACTAGGAACTATGTCAGCAGTGTCTTGTTGAAGTGCCTCCTCTACCGTAAGTTTTTCCACAGTTTCTCCAGACCTTCTATAAATGAACCCTGGTAGGTTTTTAACATCTGTGTTACTCCTTCTGTCACTTAAGTTACATACTGCCTAAGACTCTTAATTAACTTTTTCAACTTTAGAATCTCAGAGTTGGAATGGACCTCAGATGTCATCAGTCCTAATGCTTACCTGAACCAGTATCCTCTCTCTAACAAACTTACCAGATGGTCAACCAAACTTTACCTGAAGTTGTTTTGTAATATAAAAGTCATTACTTACCCAGGTATCCCATTATACTTTTGAATACTTATAACTGTTAGGAAATTGTCCTGAATTCCAGTCTAAATTGGTCTCTTTGAAACTATACTTCTTGTTCTGAGTGCTGCATTCTAGGACCAAGAATAGTTCTTACATGACAGTCCTTCAAGCACTTGAGAAAAACTAGTCTTCTTTTTTTCTTCCAGGAAATTCATCCCCACATCTTTAAAATGATCAGCAGACAGTCTGATATCTAGTCCTATCACTATCCTGCTCTCTTCCAAAAATGTGGAACCCAGAACTTCAGAGAGTCATCTATATATGGTCTGATCCAGTGCAGGACTATCACATCTTCAGTCCTGGACTATATCTCACTTACTACCCCCTAAGATCATATTGGCTTTCTTTTGCCATCATATCACAATGTTGATTCATATTACATATACATCCCACTAAATTATCTAGATCTTTTTCATTAATTTGTCTAGCCATCCCTCTACCACCTTGTCCTTATGAAGTTTATTTTTTGAACCGAAGTACAACTCTTGAATTTTATCTCAGTTAAATTGTCACATTATATTTGACTCAGTGTAGAGCCTTTTGGGGTTTAGCTTATTGAGGGCATTTGAGTGCTTCTTACCTTTTGTATCAACTACTTTCTGTATTAGACATTTTTCTTCTTTCATTTCTAGTTCAAAAGCCATGCTCTTTGCTAGAGAAAACAAACAAAATGAGCCAAGAATTTCTACTTTTTTTCCATTGTCATTTATTCTCACCCATCATGCCAGTCATACCAAGAAGTCTTCTTATCCTTTCTTTGATCCTCTTTATTCATCACTATAGCTTTTTTTTTAATCCTTTTTTTGGTTATTCTTAGTTTTCCTCACCAGCTTTAACTCATTTGGGATATAAGCAGTTCTGATACTATTCTTAAAAGATCATGCTTTTATATTTATTTTGTTATTTGATCTTGCTTCAGTCATCTTTATGTGTCTTTACAAAAAAAGTTTTGATTCTTTAAAAAAAGTAGCGGTCACTTCCCAATACAGGCCTCTTGTAACACACAAGTGTGGTTTAATAAAAGAAATTTAATGCTTGACCATAGCAGTGTAAACCTTTTTTCTTCAACTTAGTTTGACAGCTCTTTTTTGAAGATGAAAGGAAGATGAATCCTTTGAAATACAGATTGTTCATCTTTTTCATATGAATTGTTTTGTAATTTTGTGACACTTTTAAGGTGTCCTTTTACATTATACATTAGCTATTTATAGTATTCTTCTGATTCCTTACTTCTATTAGTTCATTGAAGTCTTCTCAAGTTTCTCTGAATTCCTCATATGTACCATTTCTAAGGACATAATAATGTTTAATTGCATTCATACATCACAGTTTGGTCAAATAGTGAGTACACACACTTATTTTTGCTACCATAATGAGGGCTGCTGTGGAGATTTTGACAAATTTAGATTTTTGCCTTTGTCTCTAATCAGTGGCAATATTTATAAGTTAACAGGAATGAATAGTTGAGTCACAATTTTAATGTTGTTCCAAATTGTTTTTCAGAACACTTGGACTAATTCTAGCTCTTCTAATAGCAGATTAGTGTGCCTGCCTTTCCAGAGCTCCTCTGCTATTGACTATTTGAGCCTTTTGTCACATCTCTCTGTATGCTGACTATGAAATCAAACCTCAGAAATATTTTGGTATATATTTATTTTATTTTAGTGATCTGGACAATTTTTTTCCATATGGTTGTCAATAATTTCCATTTATTTTGAGAACTGTCTATTCATATAATTTAAATACCTATCTATTGGGACGTTCTTCTTGCTCTTGAATTTTTATATAAATTCCTCATTTTTTTGATCCTTTGCCTTAATCCACAACTATGTGATGAAGTTTCCCAGTTAACAGTTCCTCTTTTGTCTGTTGTGCTCACCTCTATCCTTTGATTATGGATTTTCTTCAAAACGATACCCGTGGAAGGTACCTTTTCCCATTCTCCTGATATTTTAAAAATTATGTTATATTTTATGTAAAGATTTCTTGTTCCTTTTGAGGTTATTGTGGTAGATAGTGTAAGGTGATGTTCTATATCCAAAAAATGCCAGTAGCTTTGCATAGTGTTAAAGATGTAAATATTTTTATTCAGGTTATTATGATAATTTTTATTATATTGGTTTTGTTCAAACATGAGTAGACTTCTTAAATATTTTTTGTTGCCTTTATGAAAATCCTTAGTGTTTCTTGGCAGGTTAACACCCAAATACTTTTTATACTTTGTAGTTATTTTAAATTGTGTTTCTTTTTCCATTTCTGTCTGCTTGGATTCTGATAGTAAACTGTCTCCTGATATTTTATTTACTGCCTTTGTTGTTTTAATGCTTCTTCGTGTTGTTTCATCTCCAGAATTGCTAAGCAAACATATATTTTCTGCAAATGGAGATGTTTTGCCTCCTCCCTACCTATATTTATTTCCTCAATTTCTTCCTCCTATCTTAAAACTATAGCTAGAATTTCTAATACCATGTAAAATGATATTAAGGCCCTTGTCTATCCTTACTTTACCTCTGATCTAAAAACTTTTCTTGTTCTTAGGGTGCCTCCCATGGAGACATTCTCTTTGAATACTTGTTCTGCTCTCACTCTTCTTCTCATATAAGCATTCTTTGGTACAATGTCTACTTTTTTTGTAGGCACATCAGTGACAGTGACTTTAAGAGCTAAATAAGATGACTTGAATTGTTGATGGAATCAAATAGTTTGTCATCAGGCTTTTTTCTATTTTTGCCTATTTGTTGTTCTGTAGTTTTAAATGCTCTCAAAATGAAATACCAAAATAAATAGGAGAGTAAAAGCAGGATTACCTTTGGGAAATTGTAGATTGCTGGTAATGACCCCAAGTTTCTTCTTTAAACAAAGTACCATGTTTTAACATCTGTATGTTACTAATTAATATTTTTATGACCTTTAGTCATGGACCTCTGTAACTTCCTAAGAATTAAAGTTGTAGGGGCGGCTAGGTGGCACAGTGGATAGAGCACTGGCCCTGGAGTCAGGAGGACCTGAGTTCAAATATGACCTCAGACACTTTCTAATTATTTAGCTGTGTGGCCTTGGGCAAGCCACTTAACCCCATTGTCTTGAAAAAAAAAGAAGAAAAACCTAAAAAAAGAGAATTAAAGCTGTAGAATTTCTACCAGGGCAGAGAAAAGGTACCCAGTGGATGTGAGTAGTATGCAGTATGTTACCAATTAAGGATTATATATGAGAGTATTCATCAGAGATATGTGTGCCTGGAAAAGAGAATGGACTGGGATAAAGACAAAGACAGAGATAAGCAGATGACTAGTCTCTGTATTCCATTGGTATTCCTATAGCATCAAGAGATGCAGAGGAAGGCTTTCAGAATTTTGGATGGCCTCTGGAAGGTAATTTATGGGCGGCTCCAAGAACACCTGTGCTCAGAGAGGCCATAATTAGTGAGATGACGGATCTATCTGAATAGCAAAACTTCATTTCACATTAAAGTTAATCCTCAGGAACAAACATAGGCAATGTGACTTTGTGCTTGATGCTGTTGGAATTGTTCATTTTGATAAAAGTCTGTGGAATTATATTGTCCTTTGAAAGAAATAAAATTCAAATGTGTATGAGCATAAAAGAAAAATGCTTTAGATTGAAACTTTGTCATTTGACTAAGCCATGGGATCTTTTGTTAAATATTTTCAGATTGTTCTGTAAATAATTTCAGAAGGGAGCTGCTTTGTACCGACCTCTTAGCTAGTCCCCATGGTATTAATAATGACCTCTTTATTATTGCCTTAAAACTGGTCCAGAACATGTAATTGCCAATAATGGTGCAAAACATAAAGCAAAGTTATCATTGAAGTGAGGGGGAAAAACACAAACCAAACTCTACTTCATCTATTTTGTGAAAGGAAAAAGAAAAGAAAAGCTGAGTAGATTCTATATTTCAAGTAAAACCAATTCTGATTGAGTTTATGTAAAGAAAAATAAAAAAGTGCCTTTATAAGAGGGAAAAACAGGCCTCAAGTAGTCTCTGAAGAGATGTATACATTCATTTAAGGTATAGTTGTTACTGGTTACCAAGTTTTGTCTTTGTATCATAGTCATTTCTTAGTCTCTCTCCTGCAAACTGAGCCTTCTTTTTGACCAAAAAAAGGTTAATCAGACAAGTCTGATTCATTGCCCCTATGTGACATTGTATGCAATCTTTTGGCCTCCATTGTTTGCCATGAGAGATAAGGGAACTAGCAGTGCCCTTTTCTGGAAACTGTTGTTGTTTGTTCTCTATTTCCTTGAAGTTCATCTTTCCTTTAATGAACTTTTCACTTATATGGTATTCATCATTATGTGCCATTTTTTTAAATTCTGCTCATTGTAATTTGCCTTAGTTCCTCATCTTTGCCATTTTGTGTGGTGTGACCTGAAGCCTCAGAGTTTCTATTTTTCTTCCTGTTAATCATATGGTGCTTAGATTCCTATAGTCTCGTATGGTTTATAATTCATTTGAAACTTTTCACAATCTTTGATTACTTATCTGTTAGGTGCTGACTCATTCCATATTTATGGTTGATATCTTATTTCTTGATAATTGTGTAGGTTTTTAGAAACATACAGAAATGTAAAAATCACTAAAGTGTGAGAGAGAATCAAACTTTGATAGGAAGAATTAGTGGAAAGGATATTTGTTGTGGATCCCATTTCCTCCATTAAAAATCATGAAATAAGCCCTGTGTACAATGAATTTCCTATACAACATAGTGATAGTGATATTGTCTTCTAATAGTCTCAAAGGTACCAATTATTTAACCCTTCAATTCAATTAAATTGAAAGCTGTTACCAGTCAGGTGCCCACTGGTCCCAAGAGCAGGATTCAGAGTCTGGTGAGCGTGTCCACAAAGTGGATGGCAGAAACCTTTAAAAAGACAAATATAAGATACTCACACAACCCTCTCTTACAGGAAAAGAATGGCAAAGCTGCCTGCAGACACTTAAGAAGCATATGTACTACAATAAGAAAGATTCATTTCCACATCCCCCAATTTCTTATGAGGATATACCCAATTTAGGAGCATCAGCAGCCTTCCTTCTCTTACCTGTCTTATATAGGATTCCTTTTATTATGGTAGTTGACCTTAGTGAATCAGCTTTCTGTCTAGTTGGGTGAATTTATTGGTACAAGTAAAATAATTTTAAAAAATCATCATGTTACTAGGTGGTACATGATTCCTTGTACAAAGAGCTTAGTCAATATGTTTTACTGGCAGAAATGGAATCCACAACAAATTTTCCTTTCCACCACTTCTTGCCAAAAAAAAAATATGTCATATCAAAATTTGATTCCCATTTTAACAATACTTACACAAAAACGTTCTACTCTCTTCTTTGGAATTTGAGCAGACTATCTACCTCTGATGAACAATACCCTATTTTGGTGCTACTAGCATTATTGTTCTCTGTGTTATACAACCATGACTAGAGTTTAATGGTTAAATGTGCCATGCAATTGAGTTAGCCCCTCCAGGTCTAGGATCAGAGCTAAAATGTGGTACACACTATATAAGATACCTTAGGTCATGGAATGTATCTTTTACTTCTTTTCTGCAAAGTTTAGAATACATAGAAAGTAGTTTATAAACTCTTGACTAGTTTATATTTTTTAAGCCAGTGTACTTTGTTGTAGGAAAAGGGGATGCAGGGGAGGAAAGCAGATGGAGCCTCTTTTAGACTGTCTATTTAGAGCAGAAATTCTTAACTTCAAATCTATAAGCTTTTTAATGTTTGGATAGCTGAATTTTAATATAATTAGTTTTCTTTGTAATATTATGCTTTTTTTTATTTTATTCCTTTAAAAACATGTTTCTGGGAAGTGTTCCATCCATAGACATCATGAGATTGCCACAGTGGCCCATGACAGAAAAACCATAAAAAACTTTGGATTTAGAGATTAAAAGTAAAAATTGGATCCTTTAATCCAAATTTGTGAACAACTTTGACTTATTTAGCTTGGGGCCATATGTGCCAGGCTCTTAGCTAGGGTATTGTCTTGTTCTTTCCTGGGGAAGCACATCTTTCTGATCAAGCTGCTCGCTTACTCATAAACATTTAATACTTCTCCCTCTCTTCCTTTGGCATTCAAGATTTTTTCATGAGCAGTTGGCCATTTACCTTTGTAGTATTATTCTCACTGTTCCCTTACTCAAACATCATCTGCCTACTCAGTTGAATTCAGGGCTAGTTCCATGACTTTTTTCTTCCTCCATGTTTTTACTCATGTTATTCCCTCAACTTTGAATATCATCTTCTCTTCCTATCTCCATCTGAAATCCTAACCATTTCCCAAAGCAAACCACAAGTGCTGTTACTTTCTGTTATCCCCACCAACCAGATGTTGTATCAGTCTCTCTACCTCATCCTTTCTTTAGCTCCCTGACTCTGTCTCTGAGTTTATATTTCTCTCATAAGTGGACTAAACTGAAATATCATTCGGGGAGGGTCATTAATTTTTCTATGAAAAAGAACTTATTAGATAAGTTAAATGTGGCATGAGGTCAAATGTCTATAGAAGAACAGACTATGAAGGCTACCATGATAGATCAGTGCTGTCCTTTGGAATTCTCTCTCTCTTTTTCTCTCTTTGTATGTTTCTCTCTGACTCTGTCTCTGTCACTCTGTGATTCTCTCTGTTTTTATCTCTGTCTCTGTTTCTGTCTTTCCCTCTTCAGAATTTCAAGCTTCTGTAGTGACCTTACAAACACTAAATCCAACACACAGATGAAGACAGTGCAGTCACAGAGGTGAAATGATTTCTCTTCTTCTCTGTTCTCTTTTTTATGTTATGGCACATGTGTTGGGTCTTGTGATCTTTCCACTGCCGTGTCTTGTTTAATAGGAGCTTGGTAGTGCATAAGTACCAAAATTTCTATTTCATTCCATTTAGAAAGCATGTATTAAGTGCCTCCTGTTCCACATGCTTTGTGCTGCCCCCCTATGGGTCCCAACACTAAGACTGAATTGCCTTCTGGGGCCTGGTGTACTGCAGGCAGGGACCAAGGCTTTATGAAATTTGTATCTTCCCAAGAGCACAGAACAATGCCCAGTGTCTGACAAACCCATGACAAAATTAAGAAAAATATATTTGGAACCTGCCCCCAGCCCTATTCCCAATGGATATTTAAAGAACAAAGGGTAAACTGAGTCCAGCTTTGCAATCTATGTCTGTCTCCCAAATCAAACCCAAGCAATGTTACACTCAGAAAAATTGCTGAAATCCATGAAGTGATGCAGATGAAATTTGTTGAGCTTCCCATTTGAATGGTACTAGATACATTCTAGGAAATGTTTTCAAATCCCAGGCAATATTAAGTCCTACAGTGATTCGTTCATGTGTAACAAAAACCTTGTGGAAAATTAGTTAATGCTATTTTAAGAAGCCTTTACTGAGGAAATTCATTTCATGATCTAGTGACACATGATACAGGTTATGAGCCAATATTTAAACAGTCTGGGCCATTTACTAGACACTGGGGTGCCATTGATCTAAGGGCTCCACTTAGGAAAGACAATATCTCCAGAGGCCCCAGCCATATTTTCAAGTGTTCATAAAATTTCATCTGGCCAATATTCAAGTAAAAGAGGATGAGCTTTGATACGCTAGGTCAGAGTCTTAACAAATACTTTCTAATTTTTCCTTCCCATCCTTGCCTTTTAATTAAATCTCTCTTTTAAACTTAATCAATTGATTTAGCAAATTAAAATCAAGCATGAAGAGACAACTGCTGTTATGAGCCAACAAAAATATGATCATCAGACCATAGAGGGGACCACATTCTGTTTGTCTCTCATGAACTGTCCAGTTAAACCAATTATTGAATATCATGGCACAGAAAGAAGTTAATCTTTCTATTAAAGACCTTGAGCATCATCACTGTGTAGTGGAAAGAGTTCTGGCTTTGGAATATGAGGGTTAGCTTTGTATCCTGGCTCTGCTTCTTCCTGCCTGTGTAGCCATGGGTCGGTTATTCAACCTCTCTGCACATCATCTGCAAAATGAGGAGATGGAACTATTTGCTTTCTAGATACTTTCTAAGTCTGAAGTCTAAAGTCCTGTGGCCAATTTTAAACATTTGCCTTTCTATCTCTCATAAAGAGTCTCATTTACAAGCAAAAAAATCCCACATCACTTGTTTTTCTTTTTCATGTTATGATCTATCTAAATCTTGTTCATTTTTTATTTGTAAGTAAATTTTAATTTTTATTATTATTACAATAATTTTGTTATAAGAGTAAGAATAAAACTCCCTTCCCCCCAAGAAGATGAGAAACCTCAAAAACAGTGAGAGAGAGAGAAAAAAAATGTACTTCAGTCGGTGTTCAGATTCCAATGACTGTCTCTCTGGGGTGAGTGTCTTTCTTTATCATAAGTCCACCAGAGAAGTTGCTTCAATATTTTTCTCACAGTTGCTATTACTAGCTGTATTTCCCTGCACTCTATTCTTCCCCACTCTCATTTATTCTATTCTCTCTCTCCCTTCATTCTGGTCCTGTCCAAAAGTGTATTGTATCTGAATACCCTCTCCCTCGATCTTCCCTCTCTTCTATCCCCTGTTCTATCCTTTCCTCCCCCCATTCCCCCTTATACCACCCCTTTCCTTCTCATTTTACTCTAGGATAAGATAGATTTCTATATCCTATTAAGTGTGAGTGTTATTTACTTTCTGAGCCATTTCTGATGGGAATGAAGGCTCACTCATTCCCCCTTGCCTTCCCCCTTTCCACTCCATTGAAAAAGATTTTTCTTGACTCTGGTAAGAAATTTCTTAGCTTCTTCTTCATCCCCTGTCCATTCCTCCCAGTACTTTCCTTTATCACCCATTGACTCCATTTTTTTCTATATTATACCATAATATTCTGCTCCATCATATGTCTTGTCTATATACGCTCCTTCTCACAGCTCTTATAAATGAGAAAGTTCATATGAGTTATCAGTATCTTCTTCTCATGCAGGAATACAAACAGTTCAATATCTTTAAGTTCCTCAGAGTTAATCCTTCTCATCTGTCCCCTCTGTGGTTCACCAGAGTCCTGTACTTGGAGATCAAACTTTCTGTTCAGCTCTGGTTGTTTCAATAGGAAAGTTTTAAAGACCCCTGTTTCATGGAAAGTCCTTCTTTTCCCCTGAAATATGATGTTTAGTTTTGCTGGGTAGTTGATTCTCAGTTTTAAACCAAGATCTTAGGCCATTTGGAATATCATATTCCAATCCCTACTAGCCTTTTATGTACATGCTGCTAGATCCTGTGTAATGCTGACTATGGAGCCTCGGTAGTTGAATTGTTTGTTTTTGGCAGCTTTTAGAATTTTCTCTTTGATTTAGGAGTTTGGGAATTTGGCTATAATATTCCTCAAAATTTTGCTTTTGGGATCTCTTTTAGAAGGTGACTGGTGAATTCCCTCAATTTCCATTTTACCCTCTGCTTCTAGGATCTCAGGGCAAATTTGCAATATTATTTCTTGAAAGATGAAGTCTAGGCTCTGTTCGTGGTCATGGCTTTCAGATAGCCCAATCATTTTTAAGTTATTTCTTCTGGATTTTTTTTCGAGGTTGGTTACTTTTTGAATGAGATATTTCTTCTAATTTTTGTCATTTTTGGAAGAGTTTTATTTCTTCCTGATTTCTTACAAAGTCATCAGCTTCCTTAATTCCATTCGGCATTTGAAGGAATTATTTTCTTCAGAGAGTTTTTTTATTTCCTTTTCCAGCTGGCCAATTCTGCTTTTTAAGGCATTCTTCTCCTCCTTTGCTTTTGTTTTGCTTTTTACATTAGGCCTAAACCAGTTTTAAACATGTTATTTTCTTCAGTATTTTTTTGTATTTCTTTCAACAAGCTGTTGATTTGGGGGTTTCATGATTTTTCTGCATTGCTCTCATTTCTCCTCTAAGTTTTTCCTCCATCTCCCTTAATTGCTTTTCAAAGTCTTTTTTGAGCTCATCCATAGTCTGAGCCCATTTTCTATTTATTTGCAAAGTTTGGATACAGAAACTTCAAATTTGTCTTCATTTGTGTATATGTTTTGATCTTCCATGGGACTAAAGTAATTCTCTATGATAAGATTCTTTTGTTCTGTTGTTAACTCATTTCCTCAGCCCAAGCCTAATTTACAGCACTTCCAAGGCTTTGAGTTTTTCTTTTTGGGACACCCCACTGGGACCATTATTCCTCAAAGGTCTTATGCTCTCTTGCCTATGCTTTGATATGTAGATGACCACAGCACTTGCCCCTGCCCTGGAGCTGTAATGAGGGGTCCTGCTCAGCTATCTTAGTATGGAAGCCCAAACTGCAACCTGGATCTGAGTATGGGCAAACAGCAGAGTCCTACCCTGAGGGAGAGCAGAGAAATTTCTACAGTCTCCCCTGACCCCCTTACCATCTGTGGACTGTGCTCTGGAGGTCCAGGCAGCTTTCTCCAGATTCTTGATGCAGGTTCTGTGGCCAGTGCTCCCTCACTCCAAACTCATTCTGGTGTATCAGAATTCTCTCCCTGCACCTTCAAGCTGTTCCCTGCCTGTGCTGCAAATGGGGCTTTTTCCAACTACAGGTCCAGGTGAAACACACCTTTCCCATGGAACTTCTAAGTTAACTTGGACTGGGAAAATGTATCACTCAGTCTTTCTGTGGGTTCTGCCCCTCTTCATTTTTGCAAGAGTCATAATTTGATGGCTTTTGGAGTTTTGGGGGGAAGGAGTTCCTGGGAAATGCTGCCTTCATGCAACCATCTTGGCCCCACCCCCACTTCTTTTTCATTGCCTTTTCAGGTTTCTAATACTTTTCATATCCAAATGTATACAGATTTAGTGCAAAATAATTGCAAGATCATTTTTGTGGCAGAGGAACTGGCAGCTGGAGGCATCAGAAAAGGTCTCATGTGGAGGGGGGTGTTGGAGTTGAACCACAAGAAAATTAGAGAGATTCTGAAAAACAGGATAAAGAAGGATGGGCCTTTCAGGCACAGCATGTCACAAGAGAACAGGCAGGAAGAGAAGTGTTGTATCTGAGCTACAGCTAAAATTGCCACTTTGGCTTCCAGGGGGACTACTGACTAGTAAAGGACAAATGACCAAGGTGCCTACCTATTTATAAGTAGTATTTGAATCCTTATGAGTTCTTCATCACTCATCTTGTTTTATGAAATTGGTATCTTGAATAGAATCTGCCAAAGTACAGAAAGTACTTAGCATCAAGATTGTGTGTATTGTTGCTGTTGTTAAATCTAGAATACTTTATAAAAGGCCTTGAGTGATACGTGTGCTAGGCTGAATTATCATTCAGAGATGGCTGCTCTTTTTTTTTTCTAACAATAAGAACACATTGGAAGAGCAAAATGGCACATGGTACCAAAGTCTGATGGCATATCAGACTCTGGGGGTGTCCATAATAGACTTTTGTGATCCTTTTGGAGTTCTTTAGTACTGAGCAGTTTGAATGAATTCACACTGGGACCTTGAATTATTGTCGGTACTGCAGCTTTTACTTAAAATTACTTTATTTCCATAGCGAATTTTTGGTCTTTGGGAAAGAACCTTATCCTCATAGAAAAATATCCCCCATACTCAAAAGAACTTTTAACTTGTTCATTTGCCAAGAGTGCAGCAGAAACTCATCTGACAAAATGAAAACATTACACTTGGCTCTTTAAGAAAACTCCACTTTTCATATGATCATAAGATAATAGAGATCTAGAATTGAAATCTAGAACTGACTTCAGAGTCCATCCAGTTCAACTCCTGTATTTTACAAAGGTGGAACAGAAAGTCTCTCAGGGATCAGTGACATGTTTGAGGTCACCCAGCTAGTAAGCATCAGAGGGGAGATTGACGTCCAGTGCCAGTTACTTCATATAATGGTCCATATTCAAATTTATATGTATATATATATATATATATATATATGTACATAGATACATATATATGTTTAAAAAGAGATACACAATGGATCTCCCTTTTAATTTCTGAAAAATATGGCCATGTTTTTTCGACCCTTTGATCTACCATGAAAAAATGGTTTTTCTTGAAGGATACTTTTCCTATTTTTTTTATTAAGTGTTATCATTTTAATCCTTTCAGTGGATAAACTGGCTACCAGGTGGAACAGAAATCACACTGTGGAACCAGAAGACATTGGTTGTAGTTCTAACTCGGCCATTAAGTGACCTGGCGAGTTTTTGTTTTGTTTTTACCTTCCCAAGCCTCTGCTTTCTTTTCTAGAAAATGAATCAGCTCAAGAAGGGTGATCTGAAATTTTTTTCCAGTGTTAATATTATGTGAACCTCTGTGAAACATTTTATTTTATTCAAACATCTCTTTGCACATGGAGTGTTGTGACTGGTGCACAGAGAAAGGGAATGATAGCTAAATCCCTGACTTTTGAAAGGTTGATGCAAGCCAGTGTCCTGTTTCCTATCAAGCAGACATGAACTAGGCAATGTTCCTCTGATACAGCAACATTAGTTGATTGGTTTGTGTGGACTGATTACACTGATTGAACCCATCACTTTGGTCTCATTAGGACCATACTTTAACCATCTGAGGGAACCAATGACATTGACAAGATGATGGCGGGCTTGATGTATTACAAAACAACCTGTCAATCAGGGGATCAAACGCTTGTTTGACTTGGTGACACAACTGGCTGATTACCTGAACTGTTTAATTCTTAAACATTTGTATGGTTGTCATATGTGGCTATAAGCACATGCAATGTAATAATAAATATTTGAAGATTAAGGAATGGAGGTCTTTTATCCCATGAGGTGTTCAGGATACCTTTCAGATAGGGAGCTCTTTGGATCTGGGGAAGCCAGCAGAGATGTGCTAAGTAAGTTGATCACTTTTTCTTTTTGCGAGGCAAATGGGGTTAAGTGGCTTGCCCAAGGCCACACAGCTAGGTAATTATTAAGTGTCTGAGACCGGATTTGAACCCAGGTACTCCTGACTCCAGGGCCAGTGCTTTATCCACTAAGCCACCTAGCTGCCCCAGTTGATCACTTTTGAAAGGGTTTTTGTTCCCTGGGAAGTAAGATGTGGAAGTATAATTATGTCCATTGTAAAGATGAGGAAGGACAGCAAATGGTGCAGTGGATGGAGCACTGACCTTGGAAACAGGAAGATAAGAGTTCGAATCCAACCTCTTGACACTTAATATCTGTGTGACCTTGGGCAAATTACTTAATCTTGATTACCTCACATCCAGGAGCATTTCCAGATCTCCTGATTCCTATCTGTCCACTGGACCCATATGATTCTGGAGGAGAAAGTGAGGCTTGTGGCTTAGCACAACCTCCCCTCACTCAAATCTAATTCATGTGCTTGTCATGGCATCACCTCCCTGATGTTGTAGTCTTCTTTGAAAATGAAAGACAAACATTATTATTATTATTAAAGATGAGGAACCTAAGGCTTAGAGAGATTGAGTTGTTTAGGATTATAGTCAAAGATGGGCAAAACTAGGACTCAAGTGCCTCCCTACCAAGTATCCTCGTAGAACTCTATCTCCCCAGAGCTCTAGCTACAAAGAGAAAACAAGAATAACAAAAGCAAGAAACAATCACAGCCTCATGGTTAAGTGGGAGGGCAACTTTGGGGGTAACAATCAAGTTGTTTCTGTTATATTTGAACTCTCCTTCCCTTTCCTTCCCCAGGTTGGTTGGGGAAGGGACAGGAACAAGCATTTATGAAATACCTACTCTGTGGCCAGGAACACCCTTGGAGTCAGGAAGAACTGTGCTCCATCCCTGCCACTGATAAAATCTAACGAGATGACTATTTATATATTGATTTCTTTGTTGCTGTCCTTTATCTGAGTAGGAAGTGTTAATACTGAGAGTTCCTCATGAGAGTGAAATCCCCAACGGGTTTCTGCCTCCTCATTGTCCCCCACATTTGTGTCTGTGCACATGTGTATAAAACATGGCACCCAGGACCCTTGTAGAGTAGTAAGATCTGGGTGCTGGAGGGCAGCATATTCTAAACAAGGCAAATACCATACCCATGAAGAGAATTTCTGTAAAGAGGAACTTCCATTTGATACTCTTTGTGACCAAGGCAACTCGGAATCTGGAAGAGTCTGGATTTGAGTGGTCATTGTAGTCGAGGTTTAGTGAGTTTGGACACCTTATCAGACCCTCTGTATACTCCTCAGATTCTCAGATGGAGAAATTAAAGGGACTTACTTTTGCAATCCCATAGAGCCCTTCCAGCTCCTAATATTTCTCCCTCTATTTTATTGATGAGGAATTTGAGGTACAGAGGGATGAAGAGATTTGCCTAAGATAACATCCTTGTAATAAGAAGCAAAGGCAGAATATGAACCTCTTCAGATTTTCTGGCCCCTTTTATTTCTACTACCATGAATGCTGTCCCCTGACTACCCACTATGGGTTTCTATATTTATTCTCTATATTCCCACATACATCAATTCCCAGTGGTTCTGGCACCTCCACATTGTAGACTTGATCTGCTCAGACCCAAAGCCCAGTTCATCTACCTCTCTTCATCTTAGGCACACCTTAACCCTAGGATACACAGCAAGGCTTAGTGACTGGGTGAGAAATCAAAGCTCAATGAGAACTTGGGGCTGTCAACTTTCAGGGAGACAGTTTGCTCAGAGTAGAAAAGTCTAGCAAGAATTTCTGACCAGCATATTGAATATGCCATAAAGTACAGAGAAATCTGTATTAGGTCTCATTTTTCTTTTCATCCTCTCAGGTCCTAGTACTTTATATTACATATAGTAGGTGCTAACAGATTCTCCAGTGAATTCATGAAAAATTAGAAAGATAGTCATTACTTGGCCACTGTAAGAGACAAAGGTAGTTAAATTACCTTGAACAGCCTCTCTGTAACTTCTCCCTCCACTACTCCCTGCTTCCCATTATATAATTCTGCATTTTTCCAGATGTCTAATTTGAGGATGGAAGTTATGGTAGGTCAGTAGAGAGCTCAAGGAGCCAGCTGCAGGATCAGATGGAAAGTAGGTTCCCAGGCTCTTTTCCCTAGGACCCCACTCTTCCAAAAAGCATTTGGTGGCATTCCAAAGAATGTGTGGCCATGAAAGACATATTTAATTGATGTCAGCTCTATTGTCCATAGCTCCTCCTGCATCACATCCAAAAAAGAACCCCAAAGAGTTTCATAAATTTGAAGGAATTGAGAGCCAAGAGGACTAGATATATATACTTGGGTCTAACCTCTTGGCAAAATTTAACCGAAGGACCTATTTAAAAACATATCAATTGATCCTGGAATGGTTTACCTATCTGTGGTCTGGTGAATAACTCTGACTGCCTCTCAAGGGCCTTTGCAGCCTTGTGCTAACTTGATCTCACTCTAAAATATTACAAAGTGGGATAATTAGTGGTCACAAATCAAGCCTTAGTGATTTTTTAAGTGAACAGGGGAATTTTGATTAGTTTAAAAATCAGTCATAGCGATGCAGAAGATTTTTCCTCTGGTGACAAAAGGTGAAAGCTAGAAAGTTGTGAAACAGCAGAAACTTGCCTTGAACCCTCCTTCATCTCCTCTTTGGAAACTTGATTTCCTTTATAAATGCTGTCATATAGTACCAGGTTGCTAGTGTCTTTATGTTTCTCCCTGTTTCTTTGGAGCCCTGGCACCAGAGTGTCCCACTGGACTGGTCTTTCTGGGTAATATTAGACTACAATGGTTCCCGAAAACCTCCTATATCAGTGGACTGAATGAGATCAACAAACTTTTATTGAAGACCTACCAAGTGTTATACATGATGGTAAATTCTGTGGATATAAAGAAAGACAAAAGACATTCTCAGAAGTTCCTTCTGTGGCCCTTCATACTCTTTCCTCTTCTTCTCTTTACAATCTCACCATTAATCCCCATCTATACTAGCTATCTCTCAAGCCTTTATACTGACTGTCTCTCATGCCAGAAGTATTGTCTTTCCTTCACTTCCTAGCTTCCCTGGTTTCCATCAGACCTCGGTTGACATCCCATCTTCTCCATTCTCCCATTATTTGCTGCCTGATTTATTTTTTTTAATTCCCTTTTAACTCATCTTTACTCCATCCTCTAAAAACTGAAAAACTCTCCTGAACAATCTGAGCAGCTGCTCATATCAAATGTGTTTTCCTCTCTTGGGAGCATACCTTTCTCTGCCTTATACTGAAACATATACCTTACTAAGGTTTCCATTGTGGTGGGCAAGAGGGGAAATCTTGATGTTCATGGTGGAAAATTTTATTGAATTAATTTTTTTTTCCTCTGGGAAAAAAGTAAAAATGAGTAAGATCCTCTCTGGCCTTCCTCATAGGGTCTAAAAATATCCCATTCTGATGTAGAAATCACTTTAATAAAACTTCTTTGGGGAGGCTAGGTGGCGCAGTGGATAGAGCACCAGCCCTGGAGTCAGGAGTACCTGATTTCAAATTTGACCACAGACACTTAATAATGACCTAGCTGTGTGGCCTTGGACAAGCCACTTAACCCCATTGCCTAGCAAAAACTAAAAAGAATTAATAAAAATAAAAAAAATAAAACTTCTTTTTAAGTTATCGCACTTTGTTTCCCATGTCAAATACCCTGATGCATAGCTAGGAAGGCTGAAATGTCTTTAACCACTGTAGAAAAGCTGAATATTTAAAAATTGTAAATCATAATTTGAAGCTAGAGAGTGAATGAATCCTCAAGGAAACATTTTCTTTGCACACTGTTGCTGTTAAAAACAAGATCTGAATGTTGGGGAAGATGTTCCATTGGCAGTGGTTTGCATCAGTTGACAGAATTTTGGTTTGGTTTGTTTTATAATAAGAGAATAAAATTAGGGATTCTGCCAAATTAATTTTACTTTATAGCTAGGTCATCCCTGACAGCAAGTGTTCAAAGAAAGAGGATCCTGGATAGAAAACATGTCAATTAGAGGGCAGGAAAAGGAAATCTCTAACAGCTTTTTCCCCTAAAGGGAAGGAAGGGAGTTTTTAATGTATGTACTCTCATTAAAGTTATGGTGTTGTTTTGATAAAAATAATACAGTTTTTGGAAAAATGCCTGAGAGATCTCTCTCCTAGTCTTATCACTGCAGTCACCATGCTGCACTTTGGATCAGGCCTAGATTTGCAAAACAAAGAATTTGCCAGGACAAAAGGAAAATGCTATCTTTTATCTTTACCTATTGGGCATGGTTAATTTTAACTTCTCTTCTTATTAAGGCAAGTTTTCCTCTAGCATTGTGGGATTTTGACTAGAGAGTTTCTTAAGAAAACCTGAATGAAATCCTGGCTAAGTCACTGTCCCTTTCCAAGGCCCCATTTTTTCACCTAAAAATGAGCCTAAGGAACCCTCCAGGGTTTCCCACCCAGGCTGTTGGGAAGCTCAAAGGAGCTGGCATGAGTGGTTTCCTAACTCTAATGCTATACAAATATCACTAAGTATTAGCTACTCCATTTTCCTTGTGCTGAAAGCTGAAGAAATAGCTATTTGACTAGCTCATAAGTCACTTAACTAAAGAAAGCAGTAGAAAAATAAGGAAGTTTCTCTTTCTCCATCCATGGATTGCTGGTAAGGAAACTGAACACAGAGAAAAAGATGATTTCCAGGAGACCCAGGCTCTGTTTCCTGGAATCCTTGGTTTAGGTGGGATGTCCAACCAGTCTAGCTCAAACTCTTTAACCACACCTGAGAAATCTGAAGCACTAGAGCAGAAGTAATAGAAAAGAAAGGAGGAGGAGGCAGTGCTTTATGAGTATCAGGCAATATCTAAGACCAGTTGCTGAGCACCCTGATTTGCATTGATAGGAGATATTCCTCCTGACAAGAAGCTCTTTTCAATAAATCCTGAGAAGACTTATATGAACTGATGCTGAGTGAAGTGAGCAGAACCAGGACAACTTTCTCCACCTTAGCAGCAACATTGTTCAATGATCAGCTATGATAGATTTAGCTCTTCTCAACAATACAGCGAACAAGGACAATTATAAAAGACTTGTGATAGAAAATGTCATCCACATCTAGAGTCTGAATGCAGATCAAAGCCTACTATTTTCATCTTTTTAAATTTGCCTTTTGCTTTTTCCTTGTCTGCTTCTCCCCTTTCTGTTCTGATTCTTCTTTTATAGTCTGGTTAATATGGAAGCATGTATAATATGACTGCACATTTATTTGCTACCCTAGAATTGGGAGAGGGAAGAGAACTACAAAAATGAATGCTGAAAATTATCTTTACATATAGCTGGAAAAATAAATAATATGTGGATTTTTAAAAAAATGAGTAGCAAGAAAAGCTATTAAATGCTTTACTAAAATCTTAAGTGTACTCTATTCCATTCTCATGATCTGCTAGCTTAGTAACAGTATCATGAAAGGAAATAGATTAATTGGGTATGTTCTCTTTAGGAGTAAGCAAAGATCACTCTATATGAACACTTTCTTTTCTAGATATTCTCTAGCCATTCCTTTCAGAATATGTTTGAGAATTTGGTCTCTAATAGAAGTGAAGCCTATACTTTGCAGCAGTCTTTCTCTCTCTCTCTCTCTCTCTCTCTCTCTCTCTCTCTCTCTCTCTCTCCCCCTCCCTCCCTCCCTCCCTCCCTCCCCTCCTCCCTCCCTCTCTTTCCCCCTCTGTCTTTCTCTCTGTCACAGAAAATGTGGATAGTATACTTTATCTCTAAATCCTGCTGTACCCCTTCTGTTCACCCTCATTCTTAGAAATCCCTGGCAAAAGCTCAGCAATTCAATTTTCCAGGTCCCTCTGATCTACTTTCTCTGGGCCACACAGCTGATCTTTCACAATGAATAGAGCACTGACTTTAGAGTGAGGAGGATGGGAATTGGAATCCAACCTCAGACAATTACTAGCTGTGTGACCTTGGGCAAGTCACTTAACCCTGACTGCCCCGTGTCCAGGACTTAATCTAGTCAACCTGATTCCAATCTGACCACTGGACCCAGAAGACTCTGGAGGAGAAAGCGAGACTGCTGACTTAGCACAGCAAACCCCTCACTCAAAAAGGCATAACTCACTGATACCATGGTATTCCTTGAGAATGAAGAACAAACACCACTTGTACTAGTTATCAATTTTCTATTAGGTATTATGGCTCTGTCTCTTCCAGATCAAAGATAATACTTCTTAACAAAGAAGATAGAAGCCAAAAATTATCTTCAGCAGCTCTACCTTTTCTTCATCACAATCATTTATTAGCCATCTCTCCCCCACTTAATAATCATTCTATATATTCTTTGATTCTTCTTTGGCTTCACTTCTCAGCCAATTTGGTCCCAGCATCACAGTGGGAAAAGGAAAGGACTTTGGTTTTCTTTTTCTTTGCTTTGTTTTTGTTGATTTTTACTCCCAAAATGCAATGGTAGTTTGTTGAGTGCCTGACTCCTAACTAGGGTAAAGGTCTGCCAGATATTTGTCTAGGATATCAACCTCAGGAGTTCTGATTGTTCTCCTTGATGGTCCTGGACTGTTTTCCTGATGTCTGTACCCTGTGGTCTCATTTTTTAGAGTCCTGAGCCAGGTGTTGGGGCAAGTGGTGTGAGATAGGCTCAGGGAGATGGGAGAAGGAAAAAAGGAAAGAAGTTATCTCCTTTGCCTACAAGCTACTTTCTTTCCACCTGCCATTACCCCTGCAACTCTCTTTGCACTCAATGGGGAAAAAATTCCTAGTTAAATGTGTGCTAAGGATTATGGCACAGTAATCTAATGATCAGTGTCCTCAGAAAGACTTTCACTGTGCAGATCAGGAAGTGGAGTTGACCAAAGGGAACTAGGAAAGAATTGAATCTTAATGTAGAGCAAAAATAAAAATGAATTTATGAACCTGAACAAGAGGATTTACTGGTTGAAACAAAATGAGTGGAAGATTACTTTGGTGAAGGATTATTTTAACTTCTCCTCAGTCATCCTATAACACATGTTAAACGGATAAAATAAGGTTTGCAATCACATTCAAATAATAAGGGGAAAAATGATGCCTATAGAGAGGAATAGGCTGTTATATATGAAATAATCTCGGGGATTTAATACCTCCATATAGTAGGGGCTGCAGATCATCTTAAAGACAATCAATACCTCATTTAGGATTGATTCAATGTTAAAAGATGGCCCTTAGGCTTTGGGCTCTCCCTTAGCTTTCGGTCAGAGCCCCATCTTTCCAAAATTGAAACATTTTAAATTGAGCAAAAGACATTTCATAAACTCTGACTATAATATTAGGAGGAATAGATGCTGGACATAAGAAAGCTCCATTTTGAATCAAATTTATTTGTTGCAGTCTTAAGAATCATCTCCTGAAGTGGTTAAAAAATATAACTGATGGAAAAGGCAGTGTCATACTAGGTAGAAGACTGACCTTGGAGTTGGGAAGACCCGGCTTTGAGTTTAATAGCTTTGTGACCATGGGTAATTGCTTGACATCTCGATGCCTCCCTGTATAGCATAAGTTGTAGATAAGAGTGAGAGTTGTAATGGATTACAGTCACAGGCAGAACTGGAGGCAAATATTTAGATGCAGAGACAGAGATGGAATTATAAGTCACTTGACTATTTTAAGAGTCATCACCTGTCTGTGACAGTTCCCTACCAAAAAAAGGTGAAAGAAAAATAAATAAAAACAAATTATTACTCTTTGGTAAAACATAACCTAGATATATATTTCTTTCTAAATCAGAAGCAGCTAGATAGTTGGTGCAGTGGATACAATATTGTCCATGAAGTCAGAAAGATCTGAGTTCAAATCAAGGCTCAGATACTCACTAACTGTGTGATCCTGGGCAAGTCATATAACACCAATTGCCTCAAAAAAAAAAAAAAACCCAAAGCAAAACAAAGCACACTCGTTGTTCGAAAATGAAGAAGTTAGGAGAAAATCTTTTGGATGACCAAAAAATCCGTGTCAGGCATATGGAAATAAAAAGTATTGTGAGATCCACGAAGTTGTTAGCCAAGGATATAAAGCCAAGTTTACTGATAAGAGTCTATTGATTTCAAAGGGATAGAATTATTTTTTTCAGTTGAAAACTTTAAGAGATCAGATAAAGCATACGTCTTATCTCTGCATTTGGAAGCCTATGTTGGGCCTCTTGATAGTAAAATATGGTATATGCTGGCAACTCTGGAGTCTGTGGGGTAGAGGGAATTTGATTTCAGAGTTGTGAAACTTCTTGACTGCAGGTTGGTGGAACTTGCTGACAGAAATTTCTTCCACTCTCATGATCTGGATGGAATGGGTCCAGGCCTGGTGATGGGTCCCAATATTTGAATAGGATTGAGTGATGGCAGCACCTGTGGTCAGGACCCTGCACTCCCTGAACACATTGTGGGTTCCATTCTCAGATCTGTGTGCAGACAGATGCCAACACTTTTCTTCCTGAGTACTAGACATGCACTCATACGTAAAATGTCCAGTTTTCCATTGGTGTGAATCTGCAGATGCAGGTCACAGCCTTCCACACTTTAGCAGTCAATCATCATGAGATTCTGTGGCAGAATAACAGATGTCATCTAGTGCCTACCTTCTGGCTATGGGTCTGTCTAAAGTTAGCTATTTTGTCCTTGGTAGAACCCTTCACAACTTGTGGTCTACTAGTGTAATCTTTGACCACTCAGTGTCACTTCTGAGTCACATAGAGGAATCTCAATCGAACAAGGGAAGAATTTTTGATATATAAAGCTAAAAATCAGGGTTGTTCTTTCTGTATGTTCTCTAGTGTCCTTAATAAGCCAGGAAAGTATAGAATAAAAATACAGGCTTAAAGTTAGCTTTATAGATTCCTGGATTAAGATACTTCATTTAGTTCTCAAATCAGTCTGAGAACACTAATTTTTAAGCTCCTCTAGCAATATAGATTATAATTCATTCATATCTGACCATGCTGTGCAACTATTATCCATGTACACAGTGGGAAGACCCACTAGGCTGGAGACCTTCCATCTCTTATCCTGTCTTTATGAGAATACCAAGGAGTATTCTCTTACCTGTCAACTCTTGTTTTTGCCACCTAATGAACACATCTTTTCCTCTTATCATATACTTCATGGAAGACATCTTCTATTTAGATGTTTCCCCTTGATTTTATGTTTGCATCCTTTTCATACCCACCATGTGGACCTCTCCCTTACTTTATTTGTTATACCCAATTTGAGTTCTTCATGGGCATTTATATGTACATCTTTATTTTTTTTTTAGTTTTTTTGAAAGGCAAATGGGGTTAAGTGATTTTCCCAAAGCCACACAGCTAAGTAATTATTAAGTGTCTGAGGGCATATTTGAACTCAGGTCCTCCCAACTCCAGGGTTGGTGCTGTATCCACTGAGCCACCTAGCTGCCCCATGTCTTTAAACATTGACCTTTATTTCATGGGAAGCTTGGGAGCAATAAAAGGAACTTTGCAATTTCCTGAGAGATCAATGTAGTTCACTCTCCTTCCCCCTCTTCATCTCTGGGCCCAACTCATTGTGCATCTGTACTGTTTGTCCCACATGTACATACTGTTGGACATACTCTGTAAGGTATTCATCCAAATGCATGTTGAAATCTGGCAGCAGATACTTTTCATCTACTTCTTCCTGTTCAGATAAACAGGCCCCTCTCCTTTGAGTGATTACAGATTTCTTCCAGGAGGCTCTGCAATTCCTTGGGGCTTGTTGTACTCCCCACAATGTCATCTGCAGATTAGAGCATCTGCAGGACTCCCTAACAAAAGCAGTTTGGTCCATTTCCTCATCTCTTCTCTGGGGACAAGATTGTTCATTATAATTACTCAGAACTTTGCTAGACATGAAACGCAAAATTCTTTTTTGTTATGAATCATCTCAGGCATTTCAAATATTATTTTCCTTTTTCTGCTTACTTATTTCAATTAGTTGTTTACTTGTCTCAAATTCATATATGTATTCCCATTTTTTTCATTTCTTTTCTTATGGTAATGGGCATTCATTCTTTTTCCAGGTTTTTGCTACCATAAAATGTACAGCTATTAATATTTTGGCATGTGTGGAGGTTTTGTTTCTGTTCTACCGTATTAAGATTATTAGGTCAAAGGTCTATACAATTTAGTGATTTTTCCAAATTGTCTTCCATAGCAGTTAGATTTTCCCTAATCAAAGCTCCATAGCAGACATGTCCATGGGCCTATTTTAATAAAGTCCCTTCAACTTTGGCTATTTCCATCTTTTGTCACTTTCCTGAGTGTGAGGTAATACCAGAGATATAATAAAATTGATTTCTTTTACAAGCAATTTTAGAACAAGCTTTCATATGATTTTTCACACGATGCAATTCTTTTTGAAAACTTTTTTTTATATCCGGTGACTTTTTATCTCCTGGGAAATAGACTGGTAGAATCAGAATCAGAAAAAGTGGGAGAGAGTTTAGGATTGTGACCTGAATCTGGTAAGATTTCATTCAGTAAGATTAAATGTAAAATCCTTTAAACCAAGTTCAAAACAATGACCTATTGAAGTATAGCATAAGGAAGACATGCTATACAGGTTTAGTGGTTCTAAAACCATGACATAAACAGACCATTTAAATTAAGTAGGGTTGTTTTTATTGAAGAAGGAAAGACGTGGTGAGGACATAATTGCTGCATTTGAATATTTTTGTGGCATGATTATGCTTTTAATCTGTCAAATAGCTAACATTTGACAATTTGAGAAAAGCTCAACGAAGAAAAAGTTGAAATGGTGTAGATCTTACATCATTGAACCACTTCTAATGGGTGTTACTGTTTTACAAATTCAAAGAGTTAATGAATCCTTGCATTCATTCAGTCTTCAGTGTCTTACCTGAATTATATAATTACAACAGACTGAAAATTCTGGTAAACACTTCAGAATAGAAGGTGCTTGTTACAGTTCACAAAGTGTGTTTGGAGAAAGTGTATAAGAACAGATGTGCTGACGAGAATCAATAAAAGATTCTGTTTTGTTGCAAAGTGTTCAAAGATGTCACCTTAAACAGGAAAAAAGCTTTAATAAGGTCTCCTTAGACATAGGAGGCATTTCCAGATTCTACTAATGATGTGCTGTAGTTCTAGCAAGGCTTGTAGAGATAGTTATTGTTTATTTCTATTTCTTTCCCTATATATAGCTTCCCTCCTCTTCATACTTTTCATGACATAAAAAGTCATCAAAGATTGAGGTGATATATTTAAAATGAACAATTATATTAAGGACTTGCTTAGTTTTTTTCTGGGAATACCTCTTGAGTGTCCTGTAAATTGGTAACTGGTTTGTCATCATTTTAACAAAGTTTGTGCCATAACTGCTTATCGGGGACATCTTTTTGATAGAAGTCCATCTAACACCCAACTTACCCTTCTTCTACTCATCCTGAGACCAGACTCCAGCATATACATTGCTGTCTGTAGCAGACTTTATCTTAGTTATTCCACAAATGTGTTCAAAACCATCCTCCCTGAAGATTAAATTGATTAGCCTTTACCATTCAGAGAACGGCAAGGTACATCTAAGTGCTTATTACTATAAAATAAGATCCTGGACATTGAGGTTCTTTATTTTTTTAATTAATTAATTTATTTATTTATTTTCACCAATGTGCACATGTATATTGTTCATTTACAGAATTTCCTTCCACACTCCCTTCTCTCAGCAGCCAATAGTCAGGTTGGCACTGTATATACATATTTTGATAAACATCTTTACAGATTAGTATTAGTTATGTTCAGTATGAGGAATTAGGATTAAGGGAAATAGATACATAAGATATCATTTTTATAAAGTTTCATCAGATTTGGAAGGGTTGGCTTTTTTGTAAGTATTTTAATTTTGTTTTGTTTTGCTTCCTCTGGATGGAGATAATATAGTTCATGGCCAGTCTAATACAATTGTCCGACTTCTCTGAACTGATGGAAGGGGATGCTTCTATCAAGGTTGATCATCTCACAATGTTGCTGTTAATGTGTACAGTGTTGTCTTGGTTCTATTCGCTTCACTCAGCATCAGATCCCATAAGTCATTCCATGCTTCTCTAGAGTCTGAACATTTATGATTTCTTATAGAACAGTAATATTCCATAGTATTCATGTACCATAACTTGTTTAGCCATTCCCCAATGTACGGGCATCCTCTCAATTTCCAGTTCTTTGCCACTATAAAAAGAGCTTCTATGAATATGTTGGAACATGTAGGACTTTTCCCTGAGGTTCTTTCTTGAGATACACGGCCGAGCATTCACACTTTGCAGCAGAGTTCACCTTTGATGGGCTGGCCACATTGTTTCAATGCCAGACATATATTTGCCTAACATACAATTTCATGAGAGAAATCACCCAAGGCCAGCACTCCCATGGAGGTCAGAAGAAGCAATACAAGAACATTCTTAAGGTCTTTCTGAAAAATTTTGGAATCAGTCGTAAGACATGGGAGATCCTGGCAGAGGACCATCTAGCATGGCATTCTAGCCTTAAAGAAGATACCATGCTCTGTGAGCAGAGGAGAATTGTAGTAGCTTAAAAGAAAAGTGACATGCACAGTTTTAGAGACATTTCCCCCCCTCAAATGATCATATGAACTTTTCTGTGCCTGTGATAGAACCTTTCAAGTTCCTATTGGTGTGATGAGTCATAGCCAGACATACTATGCATTTGTTTATAGCTTGTCAAAAATGGCATAGGTGCATCTTCAACAGTAGACTTGTTTCACCAAGAGAACTGGTAAATCCAATGGCTGGAGCATAGTAGTTTGTCATGTTTGGATCTGACATTGATGAACAGCTGTTACTGTGATTTTTCTAACTACTTAGGTATATCTCATAATCATCATCATTCATAACATCTTTCTGAGGAAGCAAATCATTTTGTACTGAATTCTTATTTCCTTAACTTTTAGATCTCTAGTCTCTATAGAGTTTCCACAGGTCTTCCCAGCTATTTTCTCCACTTTGGTATGAAACATGGAATCAGTGACTCTTTATGCACCTAGGACTCAGGGTCAACACTCCTGCTGCCTTTGGCCTGAGGTATGGCACTGCTGGCGGATTCTGGTTCTTAGTGTATGGGTGAGTGGACAGCACCTTTATGTGACCAACTGACATTCATCCCGGAGACCTGAGAGCTGTTGCTGCTTATGTCACTGCTGCCTCCTGGGCCTCTCTCCAGAATATTTGAAGAATTTGTCATGTGAAATGGAAAACCTACTTTTCTCCTGAGGAGCCTGTATGTGGACCAAGAAGGAATAGTTAGAAACAAACATGGAACTATTGATTGGGTTAAGATCAGAAAAGAGTACAATAGGCTGTAACCTGTCACTTTGTTTAATTTATGTACAGAGTAAATCATGTGAAATAGCAGAGTGGATGAATCAAAAACCAGAATGAAGGGTGGCCAAGAGAAATAGCAGCAATCTGAGATAGATACCATTCTAATTGGAGAAAGTAAAGAAGAATTAAGAAGCCTCTTGATGAGGTTGAAAGAGGAGAGTGTAAAAACTGGCTGTAAGTTTAAAAAAATAAGATCTTGGCAACTGGTCCCATCACTTCATAGCAAATATAGGGAGAAGAAATGCAAAGAGTGCCAGATTTTATATTCTTTGTCTTAAAGATCACAGCAGATGACAACTGTCGTAATGTTATGACAAAAGTTGCTTGCTAGATAGAAGGAAAGTGATGGTCAATCTGCACAGCTTACTAAAAAACAGAGACTTCACCTTGCTGACAAAGGTTCACATATAGTCAAAGCTGGTGGGTTTTCCAGTAGCAATGATGGACTAGGAGAGTTGGACTACAAGGGAAGCTAAGTGCTATGGAACCAATACTTTCTAACAGTGATTCTAGAGGAGACTTTTGAGAGTTCCTTGGACAGCAAAGAGATCAAAATAGTCAATACTTTAAAAAATTCAAAAAATAATAATTCAGACTATTCACAGGAAGTTCAGATCCTAAAGCTAAAGCTTAAATACTTTGGTCACATAATGAAAAGATGGGATTCATTGGCAAAGATCCTGATGTTGAGAAATCTTGAATGTAAAAGGAAAAGGGGGCAGCAGAGGATGAGGTGGATAGATAGTATCATGCATGCATGGAATATGAATTTGGACAGACTTTGGGAAATAGGTGAGGATAGAGAGGACTGCTCTGCTAAGGTCCATGGGGTCATAAAGAATCAGATGTGACTGAACAACTGAACTAAGACATCATGTGAAAAGGGGATTAAACTTAGAGTTGGCTTCAAAGGGAAATAAAACTATGAGCAATAGTCACAAACTGCACAGAGGTAGGTTTTGATTTAATACAAAGGAAAAATTTGCTAACAATTAGAGTTGTTCAAAGATGAAATAAGCACCTGGGGGTAGAGGTATTCAAGGTTAGCTGGATGACCTTGTCAAGGATATTCTAGAGGGAATTCCTGTTTGGGAACAGGTTGGACTTGGCTTCTTTGTTCCCTTCCAGTCCCAAGATTTTATGAAAGTTAGTCTCCTTTTCAAATCATTTGAAATCCCTGACCTGCCCTCCACTTTAGTAGAAATGGAGACTTCAAATGGGGTGTAAATTGTACCTAACTCAATTTGGAAGCTTCGCTGAAATCATCATAGGTTATAAAGAGCTAGCTCAAAACTTAAGAATCTTTTCTGTTCTGGAATGTTTGAGGAAAACACAAGAGGATTTACTCTTATTTCTATCCTCAATAACATTGTTTTATCTGTTTCCCTCAATTTTGTTTTTCATTAGTTGGTGCTATTTTCTTCTGTAACTTATATCCACATTGGGGATTTTTAATTTTGTTGTCTTTTCCCTTCCTTAGCTCTTAAAATGGTTCCCAATTATATAATTGTCATTATCGTATTCACTTGTGCATTCCATTTCAGATATGTGAAATAAAAAATTATATCATTATTTTCTTTTGGAGATAAGAATCCTATTTTTCACCTGTCTGCTTTTAGACCACCCTTTCTGATATCAGGTAGTGAGCCCATTGCCTTCCTACTTTCCCACTCCTCCTAGTGATTGTAAGTTTGGTTTCATATCATTGGAAGCAAGGATTCTTTGCAACAGGTTCTCCCCTTCTTTTTCTTATTGTTTTTATCAAAAGGCTTTATTTAAAAAGGTTGATTTATTGGTCCATTGTCCAAGTCATACCCTTTTATATGTCCTAAAGAATATAGGCTTCTTCCATGTTTATTTCAATTTTTGTGAATTAAATGTGACCATTAAGAGGGAACATTTAATTCTATCAAGAATCTGCTTTTCTCTTGATTGAAGGAAAGTTGCCTCCCTATGTAGAAAATCATCTAAGACTTTTTGTTTGTTGTTGTTTTAAGAGACTAGCTATTTAATAAACTAGGATGCAAGCAGAGGCTATAAATACCTAGGCATTAGCTCTGAAAGAAATTGCTAAAGCTTCCTTATCATTGTAATGCCTTCTGAGTTTTCTTCCTAACTTGTACTCCAGTTCAGTTAATTACAGGGCTGCTATGGTTGGTGGCTTCCTCGGTCTCTCAGTTTGCAGTAAATAAATGTTGACAATACGTGTGTGTCTGTGTGTGTGTGTGTGTGTGTGTGTGTGTGTGTGGTTATTTGAGATGGGAAGCAATGGGAAAGGAAGTAGTAATTAGATATTTCAGGGACACTTTTTATTATTTATTTAGCAGTAATCACCCATGATGCATTGCTGAACTAAAACTTGCCTTGTGTAAATACATGGTAATGAAATGAAGACTTTTTTCCCAGACAGCAGACATAAATAGTCATTTGATACACAGGGCAGGCACTTTTTTGGTTAGATAGCCTTTAGTAAAATGTGGATATCAATTAAAATTTAGTCCAATACTTAGTGTTTTGAACTATCCCCCCACAGTTAGCTTCCACATTAAGTGGTTTTTGCCTGGGACTTAATTAGAAATTCCCCAATAAATATAAATCCTATTCACTTTCCTCTGTAACTATCCTATTGCTTGGTAAGGATCTTTGTCTGTGTGTGTGTGTGTGTGTGTGTGTGTGTGTGTGTGTGTGTGTGTCTGTGTGTGTGTGTTTATGTGTGTAGCTTAATCTTTGGCCTCACGAGACCTTAATGATCAGCTAGATTTATAATTCCTTATATGAAAAGTCGCTTCTACATGGGGAAAATCATACTGGAGCACTCAGCATGTATTATGGAGGGTCATCAAAACTAACTTCTGCTGCTTTGAATTTCCCTTGCTCCATGATACATAACATTCTTCATGAAGCATAAAGCAGTAATAGGTGGTTTTCAATTCTTTCTGGGCATAGAAACAGAAGTATCTTTATGGAATTCTGGGAAGCCTGTCACAAATCTGAAGTTTGCAACATGTATTTATCTTAATGATATTTTGTTTTTTCTCATTACATGTAAAGATAGTTTTCCACATTCATTTTTTCTTTTCTCTTTTTCTTTTATTTTTCTAATTACATGCCAAGGTAGCTTCCAACATTCATCCTTTTGAAAGTTTTTGAGTTCCCCATTTTACAGATCCCCTCCCTTTCTTCCCCTTCACTTTAGCAATGAACACTTTTTTTACTCCTAAAACTCTTAAGTATGTGATTTGTAAATGGTCCATGTTGTTTGAAATCATTTTAACACATTCTCATGTTAGTCATGTTGTGAAAGAGGAATTAGAATGAAAGGGGAAAACATGAGAAAGAACAAATATAAAAGAAATTTTTAAAAGTGAATATAATATGCTTTGCCCTGCATTCAGACTTCATAGTTTTTTTGGGGGGTTTTCTGGATGTGGAGAGCATTTTCTATTATAGGTCATTCAGGATTGTCTGATCCCTGAACTGTTGAGAGGAACTGTGTCCACCATAGTTGAACATCTCACAGTGTTGTTGCTAACTTCCCTTGGGCATCCATTCATGAAGGTCTTTATAGACTTTTTTGAAGTTCATCTGTTTGTGATTTTTCACAGAACAGTAGCCCTCCATAGCATTCATATACCACAATCTGTTCAGTGATTCCCCAACTGATGGGCATTGCCTCAATTTCCAATTCTTTGCTACCACAGAAAGAGTTACTATAAATGTTTTTGATAATGTGGATTTTTTTTCTCTTTTTTAGGATGTCTTTTGTATACAGACCTAGTAGTAATATTGCTTGTTCAAAGGGCATGCTTCATTTTATTGCTCTTTGGGCATAGTTGCACTTTGCTTTCCAGAATGTTTGGATCAGTTCATAACTCCACCAATAGTGCATTAGTGTCCCAGTTTTCTCATATCCCTTCCAACTTGCATCATTTTCCCTTTTTTGTCACATTAACCAATCTGATATGTATGAGGTGGTTTCTCAGAGAGGTTTTAATTTGCATTACTTTACTTAATAGTGACAGCATATTTTAATATGACTATAGATAACGTTAATTTCTTTATCTGAAAACTACCTGTTCATATCCTTTGACCATTGAGCAATTGGAAAATGACTTGTATTCTTAGAAATTTGACTCTCTTCTCTACATATTTTAGAAATGAGTCCTTTATCAGAAGCCTTAGCTGTGAAAATTGTTTCCCTGCTTTCTGCATTCCTTCTAATCTTGGTTGCATTAGTTTTGTTTTTGCAAGAAGCTTTTAATTTAAGGTAGTAGTAATTATTCATTTTGTAATTGATAATGTTCTCTATCTCTTGTTTGGTCTTAAACTTTTCTCTATTCTATAAATCTGACATAAATCCATTCTTTCTCCTAACTGGATTATGCTATTACCCTTTAGGTCTAAACACTCTACACATTTCAATGTTATCTTGCTATCTCATACCCTCTGAAGGGTATGATATGTTGGTCTCTGCCTACTTTCTGTCATACTATTTTTCAGTTTTCCCAGTATTTTTTATAAAATAGTGAGTTCTTAGCTTAGAAGCTAGATTTTGGGTTTATCAAACAAGTAGACTACTATAGTTATTTACTATTATGTCTTTTATACTTAATCTATTCCACTGATCCACTTCTCTATTTTTTAGCCAGTACTAGAGAGTTTTGATGATTGTTGCTTTATACTACAGTTTTAGATCTGATATGACTAGACTACCTTTCTTTGCATGTTTTTCATTAATTCCCTTGATTTTTTTCTGAAATTTTGTTCCTCCAAATAATTTGTTATTATTTTTTTCTATCTCTGTAAAATAGTTTTTGTTAGTTTGATTGGTATGATACTGAACAAGTAATTTAATTTAGTTAAAATTGTTATTTTTATTATATTAGTTCAGCCTACCCCTGAGCAATTGACATTTTTCCAGTTATTTTGATCTGAGTTTATTTGCATGAAAAGTGTTTTAAAATTGTGTTCTTATAGTATCTGGCTTTGTCTTGGGAGGTAGAATCCCAAGTATTTTATATTGTTTACAATTACTTTAAAGGAAATTTCTCTCTCTTGCTGTTGTTTTGTTGGTCATATATAGAAATGTTGATGATTTATGTGGGTTTAATTTATATACTGCTACTTTGCTAAAGTTGTTAATTGCTTCAAGAAGGCTTTTTTTTTAGTTTTTCCAAGGCAGGGGTGTTAAGTGACTTGCCCACAGTCACACAGCTTGATTATTATAATGTATCTGAGACCGCATTTGAACTCAGGTCCTCCTCACTTCAGAGCTCATTCTCTATCCACTGTACTGCTTAGCTGCTGCTTCAAGAAAGTTTTTAGTTGATTTTCTATGGTTCTCTAAGTATACCATTTTATCATCTGCAAAGAATGAGTTTTGTTTTCTCGTTGCCTGTTCTAATTCCTTTACTTTCTTTTTTTCTTATTGCTAAAGCTAAGAATTCTATTATAATATTGAACAACAGTAGTGATAATGGGCATCCTTGTAGAAAGGTGGTCTAGTCATATCAAATCTAAAACTATAGAATAAAGTTGAAATCATATAGTTCTTGCTGAGTTTGATTGATAATGCTTGTCATTTTAAGGAAAATTCCATTTATTCTTATGCTCTCTAGTGTTTTTATTAGGAATGGGTCAACACTGATTTCCCCCCTCTTTATTTTACTTTTTTTCAGTCACATACAAAGATAGTTTTCAACATTCTTCCATTTGCGAGTTTATGAATTCTACATTTCTTTACCATCTTCCCTTTCCTCCCCCAAGCCCATAAACAGCAAACAATCTGGTAAAAGTTGTATATCAACATTAATTTTTTAATAAAATTTTGAGTTCCAAATTTTTCTTCCTCCCACCTCCCCAAGACAACAAACAATTTGACCTAGGTCATACATTCACAATATTGTTAAACATATTTCCACATTAGTCATGTTGTAAATGAATCAGAACAAAAGGTAAAAGCTACAGGAAAGAAAAATAAATGAAAATAAATTTAAAAAGTGAAAATAATATGCTTTGATCTGCATTCAGACGACACAATTTTCTCTCTGGATGAGGATGGTATTTTCCATCACAAGTTTGATCACTGAATTGTCTGATCACTGCACTGCTAAGAAGAACTAAGTATATACATGGTATACATAGTTGACCATCGCCCAATATTGCTGTTAGTGTTCCTCTGGTTTTGCTCACTTCACTCAGCATCAGTTCATGAAAATCTTTTCAGGCTTTTCTGAAATCTGTCTATTCATGATTTATTATAGAACAATAGTATTCCATAACATTCATATACCACAACTTGTTCAGCCATTCCCCAGTGGGCATCCCTTTAATTTCCAATTTTTTGCCACTACAAAAAGAGCTGCTATGAATATTTTTGTATATATGGTTCCTTTTCCATTTCTATTACCTCGTTAGGATACAGACTTGGAAGTGGTATTGTTAAATCAAGGGGTATGGTATAATTCCAAATTGCTCTCCAGAATGGCTGGATCAGTTTCACAACTCCACCAAACAATGCATTTTTATCCCATGTTTGCCATATCACCTCTAACACTGATCATGAATTTTTTTGTAATATTATCCAATCTGATAGGTATGAGTTGATACTTCAAAGATGTTTAAATTTGTATTTTTCTTATAAATAGTGACTTAGATTCAGCATGCATTTAAGTGCAATGCCCTTTTCCCTCCATAGAGTTACCTTCATGGAAGTCTGGGAAGAGTAAACAATTTTTTTAGAAAGATTTTATTTAATTTGAGTTTTACAGTTTTCCCCCAATCTTGCTTCCCTCCCCTCGCCCCCAACAGAAAGCAGTTTGTAAGTCTTTACATTGTTTCCATGTTATACAATGATCTAAGTTGAATGTGATGAGAGAGAAACCATATCCTTATGGAAGAAAAATAAAGTATAAGAGATAGCAAAATTACATAATAAAATAACAGGTTTTTTTTTTTTTCTAAATAAAGGTAATAGTCTTTGGTCTTTGTTCAAACTCCCCCATTCTTTCTCTGGAGAGAGATGGTATTCTCCATTGCAGATAGCCCAAAATTGTCCCTGATTGTTGCACTGATGGAATGAGCAAGTCCATCAAGGTTGATCATCACTCCCATATTGCTATTAGAGTATACAATGTTCTTCTGGTTCTACCCATCTCACTCAGCATCAGTTCATGGAAATCCTTACAGCCTTCCCTGAATTCCCATCCTTTCTAGTTTCTAATAAAACAATAATATTCCATGACATACATATACCACAGTTTGTTAAGCCATTCCCCAATTGAAGGACATTCACTTAATTAACAATTCTTTGCCACCACAAACGGGGCTGCTATGAATATTTTTGTACAAGTAATGTTTTTATCCTTTTTCATCATCTCTTCATGGTATATCCCCAGTAGTGGTATTTCTGGATCAAAGGGTATGCACATTTTTGTTGCCCCTTTGGGTATAATTCCAAATTGCTCTGCAGAAAGGTTGGATGAGTTCATAGCTTCACTAATTAATCCTTAATACATTAGGCATAGCAAAAGGAATACATTGCTTCTTGGATAGCTATGTTCCTGGTTAGGTCCCCAAGAATATGATTGTTTAGCTTTCTCTGATGATAACAATAATCTAGTAGTAAGAACTGATATTTATATAGCTCTTTAATTTTTTTTCCAATATGTGCTGCATTACTAGACCCACATAACAACTCCTCAAAAAACAGACTATGGATGTTATTATCTCTCTTTGTTAAAGTTGAGGTCTTAACTGAGACTGGAGCTAATTGATTAGACTCCTTCTCTTCAGTTATACAGGTAATAATATCAGAACTGAAATTTGCACACAGATTTCTTCTGGGTCACAGTCTTGCACTTTTCACTAGTAGGTTATAATAAATTATCTTGTTATTTATGGATTTTTTCATTTGAAGGTAACATTTGGGATGGAGTGTCATTCTTTACTTTGCCTAAAACAATGAGCCTGCTCATTCCTTTACTTTTTCTTGAGAACATTGTGTACCAACTCTTCATGTTCCTTGCAGATGCCTGAAAAGCAGAAGTTATTTATAACCCCCCACCCACACTCCCCTCATTCCCCCCACTACCATTGCACCCCCCTCCACTGCTGATTTTGTAAGGTAATATAAGAATATAATGGAATTTATTTGAGGATTCCTCCTCTTTCCCATAGATAACTGCTTTTTGTGGTGGATAGGGTCTAGTAGTCGAATGGAGGAAATACGGTTAGCAAAACTAGCTAAATCTTTTGTTCTGTTACTTTTTAATGCTCTACCACTCATATCTCCTTTGACTTGGCCCCCTTTCTTAGGATCTTTAGGTAATAAGAAAACCTTTCATTCTATATGGTCATTTTAAAAGTTGTTTTCTACTTGGATAAGAGGAAAATAATGCAACACAAAATAAGATACTGCCTTTTACATGGTTCACTTAGTCTCCAGAGACAACAGAAAGAGTGTTTAGTTATCAAGCCACATTAATTAATATCTTGGATTCATAATAATCTGAAACTTTAGCAGTTTCATTTTCATCTTTTTAAAAGAAATGTGTCCCCTTCTTCACATCGGAAAAATCCAATAATGACATTGTTTCTTAGCAATTCTGCTAGTTGACTCCTGGTGTTTTTAGAGCACCTAATATCCATTTGGGTTTATAATCAACAGCTGCCTTCATCTCAAAAGCAGGGTTAGGGCAGGACTATTTGAATTTCTTTAGGCTGTCAAGTGCTTCTGTGGACAATTAAGTGAATTTTATGCTTCCTAAAACCAAGCCATGACCCTAGTTTTACAAGAGCATGGATTGACATTGTCCCTACTGAGTGCAAGAAACTCCACTTTGAGTTGAGATCTCCATCCTGGGAACTCAGACCTTATTATCTGCCAAATACATTCAGCATCTGAAGATCTATGCATCTTTTTTCTAGCTTTTCCACTCTTTTGCAGATTTGTGACAGTAAAATACTAATAGAGCTAAGACTAGGAGAATTGTAGAGAGTTCAGAAATGTAAATATTTAAATAAACTAATTTCAACAACATAGCTGCACAGAAATTGATATATAATACTGAATGTTATTCTTTATAGTGTACATATAAATAGATACACAAGCGTCTTCTTAGATAGGGACTACAACATCACTTTAGAAACAATATATCTGTCCTAGTAATTTCCAGTATCATATAATTTCTCATTTAATGAGATTCATATGACTTTAATAATTTGGTGGAAATCAGATTTAAGATAGTTTAATTTACTATTGAAGGTCCTGGAAGTAATGGTAATAGTCAGTACCAGTAGTTGTCTGTTATTGATTAGTTTTGCTCTAGTTTTGACAATAGATGACCATCATTTTAAAATTCTAGTCTTAGAGGAAAGGTCACTAGTTCAAGTTTCATTATCACTGCCAATATTGACTTTCCCTTCCTAATGCATGTAGTATTTTATATATAAGGAGGACTTGAGTAGACTAGACAAAGTTGAGTTCAGGACAATCTCAAGAAATAGCCTGGGGAGCCAAGATGGTGATAGGAGAAGAGCCTCTTCTAGGTGTTCTCGCCATAATATTTCAAAAATCTTAAAATTATGACTAACTAAATTTTCGAGGGACAGAACCCACAGAAAGATCCAGTGAGGCAATTCTCCAGACCAAAGTAACCTGGAAAATAGTGGAAAGGCTCCGCTCCACGGGGTTAGAGGGGCAGCCGCCAGAGTGAAGGAACTTCAGCTTCCAGGAGGCAGCCCCAGGGAGCCTGGGAGTCATGGCTCATGGCAGCGGGGGGAGTTTCTTGACCTACACCCCGTGGAGAACTGGGCACACCTTGGAGGATCAGTGGGGGGTAATTCTGCCAGAGTGAGCACATGAAGCCCAGGCCATCAGGGTAGTTGCAGAAGTCAGCCTGGTCAGTGCCGCTGTGGTGGCCACAGCAGCCCAGATCCAGGAAATGGAAAAAGGTAGGAGCCAGCAAGCAGGAGCCTCCAAGCAACTTAAACTCACCAAAGGTAGGGGAGTCTTCTGAGATTTGTCTGCTGTATGTAGAACAGGATTCTGGGACTCTGACCACATTCAGATCCTGATTGCAGTCTAGGCCCCCCATTGAACCGCACCCCTCACCTCAGCTCCATGGCAAAGGGATGCATTTGTGGTCATTTCCACACCAGGAAAGCAGTCAGAGATTTACACACCCAGATTCTTGTGTGTGTGTGTGTGTGTGGGGGTGTTCCAATTATACTCAAAAGCTCAGGAAGCAACCCAAAACCAGGCACAGGCTGGGGAAATAAGTAAACAGAGAAAAAAGAGGGACATCATTGAGAAATACATTATCTATGACCCCAAGAAGGATCAAAATACTCAATCCAAAGATGAGGAAGAACAAATTCCTGCATCTAAAGACTCCAAGAAAAACAACAAAAGTTGAACTCAGGCTATGACAGAGCTCAAAAAAGATTTTGAAACTCAAGTAAGGGAGATAGAATAAAAAATGGGAAAAGAAATGAGAGAGATGCAGGAAAAACATGGAAAAGAAGTCAGTGGCTTAGTCAAGGAAATCCAAAAAAGATGCTGAAGAAAATAGCTTGCTAAAACCCAGCTTAGGTCAAATGGATAAAAGAGTTCAAAAAGTTACTGTGGAGAAGAATGCTTTAAAAAGCAGAATTGGCCAGATGGAAAAGTAGATAAGAAAGCTCTTTGAGGAAAACAAATCCCTCAGATGTAGAATGGAGCTAAAGGAAGCTGATGGCTTTATGAGAAGTCAAGACACAGTACTTCAACACCAAAAGAATGAAAAATTAGAAGAAAATGTGAAAGATCTCATTGAAAAAACAACTTTTCTGGAAAACAGATTCAGGAAAGATAATTTAAAAATTATTGGGATACCTTTAATTCATGATCAGGAAAGAACCTTGACCTCATTTTTAAAGATTTCATACAGGAAAATTGCTGATATCCTAGAAGCAGAGGGCAAAACAGAAATTGAGAGTATCCACCCATCTCCCCCAGAAAGAGATTCAAAAAAAGCAACCCCCATGAATATTATAGCCAAGTTTCAGAACTCCCAAGTCAAAGAGAAAATATTACAAGCAGCCAGAAGGACACAATTCAAATAATGTGGAGCTGCAGTCAGGATCACACAGGACTTAGCTGCAATTAGATTAAGGGCTCATAGGGCTTGAATATAATATTCCAGAAGGCAAAAGACCTCAGAATGCAACCAAGAATCAACTACCCAGCAAAACTGAATATCTTCCTCCAGGGGAAAAGATGGACTTTCAATGAAACGGGGGAATTTCAAATGTTTCTGTTGAAACAACCAGAGCTGAAAAGAAAGTTTGACCTTCAAATAAAGGACTCAGGTGAAGAATAGAGAGTGGAGGACAAGGGTAAAACACCAGGGGACTTGATGATGAAGTAACTACATGTATTCCTGTATAGAAAAATGATATTGATAATACTCATATGAAACCTCTCATTCAATAGAGCATGTAGAAGAAGCTTATATAGATGAAGCATAGGAGAGAGCTGAATTTGAAGATATAACATATTTTAAAAATGGAGTCAATGGCTAAAAGTGAAATGTACTGGGAGTAAGAGAAAGGAGAGATGGAATAGGCTAAGATATTTTATATAAAAGATTTTTTAAAATTTTATTGCAGTGAGCTATTGCAATGGTATGGAAGTGGGGAAGCTGAGGGGGAATGAGGAAACCTTCATTCTCATCAGAAATGGCTCAGAGAGGAAACAGCATATACACTCAATAGTGTATAGACATCTAGAGTAAAAAAGGAGAGAGAGGGGAAAAAGGGAAAAAGGGGATATGAGTGATAGAGGAGAGGGTAGATCATAGGAGAGAAAAGTCAGATATAGCACATTTTCTTTTTTACTTTTTGATAGGGGCTGGATGGTTGTTGAGTCTCAGGGGTGGTATGTGGGCTCAGAGTCTCTTGGCCCCAGGGCCAGTGATCAGTCTGCTATGCCACTCAACTACCCTACAGCACATTCTAGAAGAGGGACAGTGTGAAAGGAGAGAGAAAATATAATATAAAGTAGTGGGGAGGTATGGATGGAGGGAATTACAATCAGCAACAACATCAGTGGAAAAATATGGAAGTAACTTTTGTGATGGACTTATCATACATAATATGATCCACCCAAGACAGAGCTGATGGTAACAGAACACAGACTGAAACACATTTTTTTTCTCTTTCTTTTACTTTATTTCTCATGAGGGTCTATATTTTGGGGGGAGTGCGTATTATGTTTACTCTTAAGCAAAAATATTTTAGTAATGTATATAAAAACATCACTTGTACAAAAATAAATAAAATTAATAAAAAAAAGAAAGAGACTAGGGCCCCAAGTTGTTGTTTTGATGTCCGTAGAAGGATAGAAAACCAGAAGTTGGCATGCTAAATGTAGTTAGAATGAAAAGCTGGGAGTTTTTGGAAAGACTATGGAGAAAAGATATTACTGAATATTACAAAACTCAAGAATTTTTCCTAGAATATCTTGAATGTTTGGAAATAATTGTATGAAATAGAAAATCTCCATCTCTCTTTCTAAAGAAATCAGAGAGACTAGGGAATAAGATGGATGAGGGACCATTTCAGAAACTACAATTATTCTATAGTCCCTTTTTGGTCTCAAAGTCCACATGGTATTTGAGCGAAAATCATTCCATTTCTTCATCTCCTCCACACCCCTTGATCCTTCTTATGCACACATTTTATTGCATGCTAGAAATTTGGTTTAAAGACTCTTGCCTACTCAAACCTGATTAATTGTAAGAAGGCATGTTTTCTGTTTCCTCTCTGCTGGTTCAGTTGTAGGGGCTGCACTCTTTACCTACTTAGCATATGTTCCTATAATAGGCTACTTGTGCTTCAATAAAAAGTACAGGCAGCTAATTGAACTAGCAACAATGATCAGGTAATTGCTGCCACATGTGGAGCTCCAGATCACAGCACTATGGGCCTGTGAATAGCACAATTTCAAATTCTCCTCTTCATTTCCTAGACTTGGCCCTAACAAACCAGAACTAGCTAAGTTTTCACCCCATAAAATGTCCAAAGCGCTTAGTGATTCTTTTGTAACGCTTCCTTTCATTGGAACAGAATAGCGGGAAATTGATTATTCCTCTGTGGACTTTTACTTTTTTTGCCTCTAAACCTATTAAATATGTGGTGAACAGATTTTTAAATGGTCGATGTTGCCTGAAAAAGTGACTAGGATTTTATCCAGTATGTGATGATACCTGATTTTGACAGTCCATAGTGGAAAAACAACTTATTCATAGTGCATGATGGAAAATGCTGTGTTGTCCATGAACCATGAAATAGTCTAGAGAATAGCTGACATTTCAGGTTTACAAAGCACTTTGCCTATATTATTTTATTTAATCCCTATAGCAACCCTGTGGGAGAAGTACTATTACCATAATTTTATATATAAGGAAACCAAGGACTAGAGAGATTAAATGGCCTCTCTTAGTGACTCTCATGGTGCCACTGACTGGGGATACTAACCCAAGTCTTTTCTGATTCCAAGTCTGGCACACTTTTTTACTATATTGGACTGCAGCTATGTTTCACATGCCATGAATTATTGAGTCTATGTAATTTTCATAAATTGACTAATCAGGATCAGGTACAAATTGATCTCCATCTCAGATATGAAATAAATAAGGCTAAGTTAAGGTTTTATCAGGCAAATCAATAAGGAATAAACTTGATGAAGGTAACTAACTGTCTTCTAAAAGAATGTGATCTAGGGAACAATATAGTAGCAGGAGGAGATCTGGTTTCTATGGATGTTACTGCATTTCCCCATGTATAAGACTCACCTTAATTTTGGCACCTGAAATTTGAAAAAAAAATTATTGCATAAAGTTATTGAACTCAAGTTTTATTCATTATAAAATTCATACAATTCCTCATTGCTGTAAAAACTCCCATCCATTACCTTGTGCTCATCTGTTTTTGATGAGGTATCACTGTCTTAGAAGCTCTACGTGTTCTTTTGCCTGGACTGTGGTCTGGGGTTGACCACAAGAACTCCCTGGGCAAGTCTGGTACATGGACACATGCTTAGTCCATTCTGTTTCATGAACCTGAAGCACCTGTTGTGTCTTCCTTTGAAATAAGTCACTTCTTTTTCATCAGCAATTATTCTGACCCCCTGCTGACAGGAATTCCAATTACTCTCTGCTCTTCAATCTATCCCTTCAATCCCCTCTCTAGATCAGGCCATTTAGCTGCCTTGCTTCTCCTGGACTTCTTCTGTTGTGGCCTATTCAGTCAGGTTTCTTTTTCCTGTAGCCAGTCTTGAATTGAAAACTGGATCATTTTGAACTTGAATTCAGCACTGTAGGAAAATCTTTTCTGAGCCATTTCTGGGCAGAACATGGCAGAACGGAATCTAATATACTGATAACAAATGAGAAACAATGAGCACAAAGACAACAAGCATGAAAAAGTGGGAAATACAAGTAAAAAAATCTATAACTACTGTATAAGACGCTCCCAGTTTTTCGACCTCAACTTTTTTGAAAAAGGGTGCCTCTTCTATATAGGGAAAAATGGTAAATCTAAGCAGGGTTATCTTGTTCTTTGTAAGGTGAGATTCAGAAGGAGCAGATGAAATTAGAGTCACCAGAGCTCCAAAGAGGATCAGGACTGAGACAATTTGAACTCCTAAACTCAAGGCCATAGTAGTTAATCAATTATTCAATAAACCTTTATTAATCACTTACTATGTGCCAGAGACTGTACGAAGCCCTGGGAATACAAAAACAGGTAGAAAAGGTAGTTAATAACCTCATGGAATTTAGAATCTAACAGGGGAGACAGTAAGCAACCAAATATGTTCAATCAAACTGTATACAAGATAGGTAATAATTAACAGAGAGAAGGCACTAGAATGAAGAGGGGTAGGGAACCTTTCTCTGCCAAGGGCCATTTGGATATTTATAACATCATTTGAGGATCATATAAAATAATCAACTTAAAAAGTAGTCTGTTAAAAAAACTCCTAGATTTATTGAGTTTCAAGTCCCACCTTCAGTTGCCTTGGAAGTCTTGGACCAAATGATTTTGTGGGCCTTCCATGCCCTGTGGGCCAGGTATTCTCTGCCTCTGTTATAGAAAATGGAATTTTAGTTGGGACCTGAATATAATCAGTGAAGCCAGGAGGTGGTGATGAGCTGGGAGAGCAATCTGAGCATGGGGGATAGCCAGCAAAAATGTCTAGGGTTCAAAGAGGAAATATCTTGTTCATGGAACAGCCAGAAGACCAGTATCAGTGGATGCATTTAAGAAAACATGACAGGAAGTGAAGTGTAAAAGCAATGGAGTGGGTCTCAAGTATTTTGTATTAGATCCTAGAGGTAATAGGGAACCACTTCTATTTATTTAGTAGGAAAGTGATATGATAGGACTTATACTTTAGGAAAGAAGTGTCAAATATGCAGAGGGACATATTGCACCCACAGTTCTCTTCAGTGGAACTGAATTAGACCAAAATGTTACGCTGATATGTTTAATACAATAAGTAAAAACATAATAAAGCATAGATGACATCATATTTTAATAGTAAGCCAAAATGCAGTTTATAAGGATGCTTATATATGGATTAATGGTCTCTACTTTTATTTAAGTTTGACATCACTGCTTAGGGTAATCATTTTAGTGAATGAATGGAGGATGAACTGGAGTTGGGGTAGACGAGGCTGGTAGACCCACCACTAGCTATTGCAGTAATCCAGGTGTGTGATAATAAATATCTGCATCAGGGTGATGACAATATCAGAGGAAAGAGAAGAGGAATATATGAGAAATCTAAAAATGAAATTAATATGTCTTGACAACATATTTGATGTGGGGGTGAGAAATGGTGAAACGTTGTGAATAATTGCTAGAGTGTGTATGTGAACTGATGGAAGGATGTTGTTGGATATGAGAGATCAGAGATCAATAGGGAGGTGATATAGGAAGATTTGAAAACAAGAGGATGAAAGTGATGAAGTTCTTTTTCACATAAATTCTATGGAAATGATTTACTTGCCATTTTAGGATCATGACACTATTCTGGCAGATGCGGGGATTTTTGAAAATACCAGTTGTGCTTGTGCAGAAGGCTTTTTTCTAAAAGAAAATAATTGCATATTATTGGATAAAATGACTACTAACTAACATAATGATCCAGGTATAGTTGTCTGATTGTTCCTACAGGATCAGTAGAGTTATCCCATAAGGCATCTTAGATTCCTTACAATATTTTTCACATGTTTAATAGGTTTCATTCACAAGATACCAGAATTAGAAGATCCATCAAAGCTGAGTAAACTCCAAGAGGAAAACATAATTACCATCAATTCTGGATCATTTGATCTGTCCAATTGTATGGTTCTCTTGTTTTGCCCGGTTGAATACTTTTTGTACCTGGTTGGTTGATTCTTATTCTTTGTTACTGAAGAAAACCAAAATGATATCACTATGTCTGAGACAAATTATAGTGTGTCCAATTGTGACTGATCAGACCAATATGAACTTGGAATACTCTCCCACAGACTGGGCACAAATCGTCCATGTGAGCACCTGGGGTGTTTACTCTAAACTTACACATCTCATGTTTCTTTTGAGCTGCTTCCATTCTGCTGTCCTCATAGAGCTCAGATCCCTCACTAATGAGGGCATGCCATGCTGGGTGGTCCTGTGCCAGTGTTTCCCAAGCTGTACAATCAATTCTAAAGTTCTTCATTAAGACCTTCAGGGTATCTCAGCTCACTTCTTCTGACCCCCTTGTGAGTGCTTGCCCTGTGAGAGTTGTTCATAAAATTTTTTTTGGCAGGCATACAACTAGCATTCTAACAACCTGTCCAGTCCATTGTAGTTGCACTCTCTGTAGTACTCTTGGAATGCTAGGCAACTTAGCTTGAGAAAGGCCCTAAGTGTCTGGTACCTTCTCCTGCCAGGTGATCTCCAGAATCTTCAAAAGATAATTTAAATGGAAGCGATTCAGTTTCCTGACTTGATGCTGGTAGACAGACAAGTTTCACAGGCATATGGTAATGAAGTCAACACAATAACTCTGAAGATTTTCAGTCTGGTAGTCAGTCTAATCCCTCTTCTCTCACACACTTTCTTTTGGAGACTCCAAAATACTGAGCTATCTCTGGCAATGCCAGTGTTAACCTCATTGTCAATATGTACCTCCCTGAAAGGACACTGCCAAGGTTAGCGAACTTGTCCACAGTATTCAGAACTTCTCCTTCTGCTATAATCAATGGTTCCATATTTGGATGTTGTGGTGCTGGCTGATGGAGTACCTGAGTTTTCTTGGTGATGATTGTTAGACCAAAATGAGAACAAGCAGCAGAGGATCAATCCATACTTTGTAGCATCTCAGCTTCAGAGACTGCATTGAGGGCACAATTATCTGCAGATAGAAGATCATGCATCATCACTCCCTCCACTTTAGTCTTGGTTTGAAGATTTGCCACCAGTGCGATAGCCAACCTTGAGGCTATGTTCTTCGTCATTGAAGGTGTTTGATAACATGGCTGAAAACATCATGTTTAAAAGTTTGGGAGCAAAGAGGCATCCTTGTTTTACTCCATTGGTGACTGGGAAATCTCAAGAGCATTGTCCAATATCCAGATCCCGGACATGCATGCTGTCATGAAATTGGCGTACAATACTGATGAACTTCTCCAAGCAACCAAATTAGAACACAATGTTCCCTCAATCCTCACAAGTGACAGTATCAAAGGCTTTAGTCAGATATACAAATATTGTATACAGACCTCTGTTCTGTTATTGGCCTTTTTCCTGCCTGGTAAGATGATACTGATAATTCATATGAACCATCTCATATAATTGAGCAGTTAGATGAAGCATATTTAAACAAGCACAGGAGAGAGTTGGATATGAAGGGATAACATCATCAAGATAGAGTCAATGGGTTGAAAAGAAAGGTATTGGAAAAAAGGGAAAGAAGAAGTAGAATGGGCTAAAATATTTCATATAAATGGCAAGAAAAAGTTTTTGCAATGGAGTGGGAGGGGAAAGGTGAGGGGGAATGAATGAGTCTTCATTCTCATTGAACATAACTCATAGAGGAAACAAAATGCACACTCAATAGGGTATAGAAGTTTATAACACCTTAGAGGAAAAAAGGAGAGGAAAGGAATGGAATGGAATGGGAGAAGGGGGGAGAAGAGGAGGAGAGGGAATATAGGTGATAGAAGAGAGGAAAGATCATGGTAGAGGGTAGTCAGGTACAACACTTTTGAGGAGGGACAAAGTGAAAAGAGAGAGAGAGAGAGAGTAGAATAAATGGGGGTGGGGAAGGATAGAATGGAGGGAAATTCAATTAGCAATAGCAACTGTGGGAAAAAATATTGAATCAACTTCTCTGAAGGACTATGATAAAGAATGCAACTCATCCCAAAGACAGAGCTGATGGTATCTAAACACAGACCGAAGTACAGGTTTTTCTCCCACTAGTCTTAGAGACAAGGTCCATCACTTTGTTTACCACATTTGGTTTGGAGTGTCAGCAAACAACAGTGTTGTGTTCAAATCTCTTTTGGGTTATCTGAGACCCTCTCAGGAGGGATTGAATTTTCTTTATATAGGGGTAATTTAAATGATTTTTTTGGCAAAAGAGGATTATCTCTTACAGAAAGTATATTCATTATTCTTAGTAAATTTTCTGAACTTGTGATACTTGATATTATGTAACAATTACTCTGTATGCTAAAGAAATTCAGTCAAAATCTGAGTTAATGCTATAAATTGAGCTTATGATATAAAGCTTAGCTTCCATTCTCCTTCTATTCTTCTCCCTTGTCTCTGTCTCCCTCTCCTCTTTCCCTTCCCAACTCTTATTCTTTCTCCTACTCCATTACTTTTCTCTTCTCTTCTTTCCCTCTCTACTCATACTTTACTCTTTTCTTTTCTCCTCTCTTCCCTCCTTCCCTTTCTTCATATTCCCCATCACTTATTTCCCTCCTCCTCCTCCTTCTTCTTCTTCCCCTTCTTCCATACTCTTCTTCACTCCTCCCTCTCATCTGTTTCTTACCCATTCCTTCCTCCCACATTATTTTTCTCTTTTTGTTGGTATGAATCTCTTCCCCTTCTTCCCCTGCCCTTTCTCTAATTGCTCTCTTAACATATCTCTCACATCTTTTGTTCCCAACCCCTTTCTGCTCACTTTTCCCCCTCCTACATCCCTTTTAGCCTCCCTCCTCTCCCCTATTCCACTTCTGTCTCCTCAGTATTCTTCTTTGCTATAGCTGAGAAGGAGCTCAGGCTTCAAGTGATAAAAGGAAGTAAGATTTTCCTAATACAGGTTGAATTAGGTGACTAGTGATGCCTTCCCAGCACTGAGAATCTGTAATAGAGACTGGCCTTATGACTTACACAAAGGTCCTTGCCCTGAGAATCAGTTTCCTCATCTGTAAAATGAGGAATTGATTTCTTTAATTCCTTTTAGTTCTTATGTTTTGTGTGCCTATAACTAGATCATTTCTAGTTACAATTAATTAACTCTTATGATCCCTTCCCTGCTTCCACACATATAAAGTTCCCTATTATATTTATTACCAAGATGATCACCATGGTCACCTTTGTCACTGGGTCAGCAACTGGTATCCATTGCTCCTTTTATCACTTTTTTTCACCAACCCCATTCATTGTTGCTATGGTCACCATTGCCACCAGATGGTAATTTAAAAATTGAAATGCATAATTAATCAATTAAAATGGCTTCACAAAGAAACAAATATGATAGTAACAATGAAATTGAATTTATTCAATATTCCTAATAAGAATTTGTGTTAAAAACAATTTTGCTAGCTTGGAAGGAAAGCAAAATGAAAAAAGATTATTCCCATTAAGTTAATATTATAGACTTGTAAGGAATTCTACAATTAGATTTCATTATTAATAGGAAAATTTTATATTTGATTGAATTCTATGTTATTCATGTGTTCAGGTTTCTTTCAATCAATTTACAATAAAAGTATGAGTTACTATAAAAGTCATCTGGATACGTTAGCATGGAAATTAGCCAATAGTTTCAGTAGTAGGTTAAAAATTAAGATAGTGGGTAAGAATGTTAGGGAAATGGAAAATTTGAAAAATAGAATAAGAATTTTTAAAAATTAGATTTACCTGGACTGATTTTGTCTAAAGTGTAGTAACAAATAGGAGTTGTCTTTTCATCAGATAGTAATTACATAATGCTGTGCATAATGTCATAACCCTATCCACATTCCATGCTTGATAATTGTATAATCTTCTCCATTATAGAGTGATATTTGATGTTAATTTCATTAGCAATGGATATCTATTTCTTTCCTGTTTTCCTAGTCCTAAGTTGGCTTGGTAGAGAGTAGAGGATAAGCTTTAGAAAAACTTGGACAAAATGCCTAATTCTATACAAGATTTATTTTTGTTCCACAGGGAGTTGAAATGGTATAAGGAATGTGGAAGTAAATATGGAAGAGAATTCTTGCTTCCTTGTCACTTGGAAAGAGTATTTGGGAATTAAGGAAAGACTATCATAGATTCATAGGATTCCTGTCTCCATGTATTTTGCTCATCCAAAATGGGAGAGACATGAAATAGAAAAATCTGAGGGTTTTGATGAGTGGCAAACTCTAAATGCAATAATATGATAGGGTAGCCAAAAAACTCTACTGTTGTATTCTCAAGGTGAATTGAAGAACATAGGGTCTCAAAGGAGAGAAGGGATAATCCTACTGTTCTTTTCCATGCCATTTCCATATCATGCCATCTCCATTTGGATTGTCATCTCTAACTTTTCCCTACTGAATTATTGGATTCTACCCCCTGGAACTATTCAGGCATCTGTTAGTCCAGCTTTGACCTTCTGTCCCAGAGCTAAGCCTCCATATGCTGGTAGGCCACTTCCATGCCATGCTTCCTTGTGAGTACCCCTTTTAATTTTCTGATCCCCTTAAAATACTGTCTCCCCCCTTTGAATTTAAAATTCCTGAGAGTAAAGACTGTATTGATTGTATTGGTACCCTCAAACTTGGCATTGTGCCTGTCATATAGTAAACTCCTAGTAAATAATGTATCTTCTTTTATCTGTAATACTTTTTATATTATATCCAAATCTGTGTGTTACATTTTTTCTGGTGAACATTGACAAACTGGAATGTAAGTAGAGGAATATAGGTTGGTGAAGAGATCATATCCATATGGATCAATCAAAGTACCTCTGACATAAATTTAGGCCAGAGGAGAGTTGATTTAGTGGGGACTCAATATCTGCCTTCAAGTATTTGAAGGACTGTTATATGAAAGAGGAATTATTATTTTTGTTCCCTTGGGGACCACTAGGTACCTTTGGAAGTTTCTGAGAAGCAGGTTTCAACTGAAAATTAGGATATCTTTAACAATTAGTGCTATACAAAAATTAAATAAAATAAAAACAATAACAAAGTGAAATGGAACTATACAAGATCAGTACAAGAACAGCACAAGATCCCAAACCATGATCCCTGTTTGTAACATTTAATACACATAAAAAATTTTAAAAAGTCTATTAGAACTCCTCGTGAAAAATTTTATTTTAAATCTTCGAATTCTATTCATTTGCATAGAATACTGTACTCATTTACAATGACCTCATCTTTCCTATCTGCCACGCTCTTTAGAAATGAAGTCAAATTTTATCTTCACCAAAAAAACCCGTTTAAATTCTATGGCTTAGCAGTATGGGAACTCATTCCTGTTCCCATTCATTAATTGTTAGAGTTGTACCATCACTATTTTTGATAAATTTCTTTTTGGGTCCTTCATTTCTTTCTTATTTAACTTTTGGCTAAATATTTCCATGTGTGGAAGTGAGAGGGGTAATTTATGATTTCTCCTTGATTTTTTACCCTTTAAATATTTAGATGCTATGCTGTCTAATGCATATATATATTTATATACATATATATAATATGTGCTGATATTGATTTGATATCAAATGCTTTTAAAATGTAATATCGTTTCTTTGTTTATCCCTTTTCCTCATACTTATTTTTACTGTAGCTTTATCTGAAATTGATTGCTTGTCATGCTTTTTGGAGTTCACCTGAAATATAATAAGCTCAGCTCCAGATGCTCATTTTAAGTCTTTGTAAATCTTTGTTTCAAATATGCTTCTTGTAATCAAACTAGTGTCAGATTTTGCTTTCAAATTCATATTATTATGTTGTTCTGTTTTATGGGTGAGTTCAATGCATTTTTATTCATAGTGATGAGTGTTAATTATTTATTTTCCTCCATCTTGTTTTGTATGCTTCTCTCTCTCTCTCTCTCTCTCTCTCTCTCTCTCTCTCTCTCTCTCTCTCTCTGTCTCTCTCTCTCTCTGTCTTTACAAATAAAAAGGTGGTCAAAAATGAATTAGCTTAACTGTTATTATCAATAAATGAAATAGCCTGTTTCTACCAGCTCTTTCCTTCCCCTTGTCCCATATCCTCTCATAGGTCTTTTTTTTTCCCAGTTGTTCTTCCCTTCCTTAATATTCTCTACCTGCTCCTCCTTTCAGCACTGGAGTTTGTTTCACAAGTTAGGACTGTTACATCTCCTGTCCTGTCCTAAACACTCTCTCCCTGTCTCTTTGTTTTACTGCTATTTGTCTATACCATGCTTTACCTTTGTGTTTGCATATTTATGTACACTGGAGAGGGAGACAAAGAAAGACAGAAAGACAGAGAGGTCACACTGATGTTAGAGCCTCAATTCAAACTGTGAGCCTCTGATACTGGAACTTGTGCTTCTTTTACTACACAGTTGGTTACATCTGGTTTTATTTATTATAAGGCTGTGAATATTGACGTCATTCAGTTACTTTAATAACGTGTCCCTTCAATCACTGGATAAGGATCTCGTGCTTTGAGTAGCATCTAAGTTATAACTTATAGACCACCTAGAAACTATGTGATTCTAAGCACCCTTGGATCTCTGTCATTTTCACTGCAGGATGTAAAAAAGTTAGGGGTAACTATATATTTTTCTTTATTTCATGAGTTACAATAGCCAAGAATAAATGGATGACTGATAGATGATGTGCCTCCCTATACTTAGTTGGACTGGACGTTGCGAAGCAGACAATCCATTGCTGGGACTACTGTTGAATCCTTTCCAGCTTTGGAAAGCCTTACAGAGACTGCACTCTGCTAGCATAGTCTTTGAGAAGCTAAGGTCAACTCAATATCATGAGAAAATGAGGGAATATATACTAATTTAATTATTCACTTATAGAACTGAAAGGTTTTTTTTTTGCAGAGATAAAATTTGATTTAATTCCTAAAGAGAGTGGCAGAGAGGAATGATGAGGTCATTGTAAATGAGCACTTTATTCTATGCAAATGCTAAAGCTTTCTAAGATTTAAAATAAAATTTTTCACAATAAGAGTTGTTCTAATAGACTTAATTTTTTTTTAAGAATGAAGTAAAAGTTCAGGATGAAAAAAATAAAATAATCAAATTACTGCTAAATTGGGAAAAATAGATGCTCCAAAATTATTCACTTTAGTATACATAATGTTACTAATGCTGTTAAGATTATTGGGAGTTCAGTTTTTAGAAATTCCCCATAACTGAGATATTGTTGCATTAATGTGGTATATACAGATGGTGGTTTTCAATATCTCCATAGGAAGGAAAACTTCAGTAGACATTTTTCTCTTATTGTTCAGGCAGAAATGTTATCACATTAATATAGTTAATTTGAATTCCAGATTAATTATGACAATTTTAGATTATGAAAGGACTCTGGCTGGCTGTGTGGGTATTAAGATTACTGTGTGGGTTGGGACTCATTAGCTGATTGTTACAAAAATACTGCAAAGAACATTTCAAGAAGCAAGAACACTTCAAAAAAATGGAGCTTTGCCTCAGAGGAAGTGTGGCCTAGTAGAAGAGACATAAAAATAGAAAAAAGAAATCCTGAGTTTTTCCTTTCCCAGTAACACTGACTCTGTACAACTGTAGGCAAGTTATTTAACCTCTTCATTCCTCAAAGCTTTCTTCACTGGAGAATGGCAACTTGAACCTATTTCAGAGATTTCAAAGAATTAGTTATTAATAAGACAAGAAAATCTTGATTTTTAAAAATTTTGGAGTCCACAACTGCTATTTTATCAGTGTAAAAAATCTCCCTAGGGAGGGAACTCTGTTTACGAATGAAGATCAGCACTTGCTTCTGTAGTTCTGTCTTGGAAAATCTAGGCACTGAGAGGGTACATGACTTAGCTCAGGACATTATAAGCAAGATTTTTGGAGATTTAGCTGAAACCCAGGTCTTCATCCCTACAAAAATGACAAGGCTCTCCTCAATTTGATTACTTTGTTGAATGCCTATCAAAAATGAGTCTGAGTCCTCCCTCCTCAGCAATGCCCCCTAAAATTAAAACAAAAGAATTTCATCATCTTCATCATCTATTTATGGAGCTTTCTTGCTCTTTATTCATGCTTAGGCTTAGAGGGATAAAAAAGATACCGGAAATCCAGGTGAGTTACTGTGTCTTTGTACTCCACCCCACTACAGGTATGAAAGTACCCTGCTTTTTATTAGTTCTAGTGCTTAACACAAAGGTATCAATTTATTTGTCTAATTTAAGAATAGATGGTCTCCAAAACAATGAGATGGCAAGATTTACATTATAAAGACTATAGGAAAGGAACATATTATTAAGTAATGAGCTTTTGTGCAAACAAAACTAATGCAGCTAGAATTAGAAGGAAAACAGAAAATTGGGAATAATTTGTGGTAAATTTCTCTGAAAGATGCCTTATTTTTCAAATATATAAGAAATTGAACTAAATTTTTAAAAATAAGAGACATTGGCTAGTTGGATACCTGCCCAAAACATGAACAGGCAGTTTCAGAAGAAAAATTAAAAGCTAGCTATAATCATATGAAAAAATACTCTAAATTACAAATAAAAATATAAATTAAAATTGCTCTGAGATACCATCTTGCACTTTTCAGAAATAGGAAAAAAAATAACAAATGTTGGAATGTATGTAGAAAAATTGGAATTCAAATCCACTACTGGTAGGCTTGTGAAATAGTTAACCATTCTGGAGAATAATTTTGAAATTATACCTGAAGAGTTGTAAAATTATTCAATAACCTTTATCCCAAAAATATCACTACTAGATCTGTATCCAAAATAGATTAAAGAAAAGACAAGAATACATATTTTTATAAAAATTATTAATACCAAGTATTTTTGTGATGACAAAGAAAGGGTTTGGAAATAAAAGGCCCATCAATCAGGTAATGACTGATCAAGTGATAGTATATGAATGGGACAGAATATTCTTGTACTTTAAGAAATGAACAACAGGATACTTTCAGACAAACCTGGAAAGACATGAATTGATGCAAAGGGAATTCAGCAGGATCAGAACAACATTGTACATGGTAACAGGAATATTGTAATACATGATCAAATGTGAAAGACTAAGCTATTCTGATCAAGATGGTGATCCACACAGTTCCAAAGAACCCATAATGATAAATTATTTTCATCTCCAGAGATGAACTCTGAATAAATATTAGTTTCCTTTCTTTATTTATTAAATTTCTGTTGTTTTATCTTTTGTATTTTTTTCAATATGAAGAATATGTGAATATGTTTTGCATGACTTCACATGTATAGTTGAAATCAAATTGCTTGCCTTCTCAGGGAAGGAGGAGTGGGAGGGAGAGAATATTGAGCTGAATATTTTTAATATTTAAAAATTTTACATGTAATTAGGAACTAATAAAATAAAAAAAGAAAAGTAAAAGGAGATTTATAATAATATTTGAAATTTATTTAGCAAATTAGGGTTTGCAAAGCATTTTACTTAAATTATCTCATTTTTTCTCACCGTAACCCTGTGAAATTTGAAGGTATTATTATCCCATTTTACAGATAAAAAAAACTGAAGTTGGTTGAGGTTAGTTAACTTCCTGGGGTTACACAACTCATAAGGATTTGATACAGTTTTCAAACTCTGGTCTTTGTGGTTCTAAGTCTAGTGCTCTTTCCATTTTGCCACCTAACTAATTATGTAGACTTGGAGAGAACTTTGAAAGGTTAAATGACTTGAAGTTTTTACTGTGGTTCAGCTCACTTCACTCTGCAACAGTTCATCATCATCTTCTCAATGTTCTCTGAAACCTCTCTCTTCCTCAATTTTATGGTGCAATCGTGTTTCATACCATTTATATACCATAGCTTGTTTAACCTTCTCCAATTGCTGGGCACACAATCAGCTTTTAATTCATGGCCTACTCAAAAACTATATTTTTGTGCAGTCTTAGAGTTTGTTAGGCTTAGATCTAATGTATATCTTAATCAATTCTCCCTCTAATCCTTTCTTCTCTCTTATCCCCTTTTCTTCCTGTTTCCATGTTGAGTGAAACATATTGCTGTGTTTTTGTGTGTTCTTTCCTCTTTTGATTAGTTCATATGTGAGATTCAGATGTCAGACATTCCCCATCACCCCTCCTCCATGTTTATATAAATCTCTACTTTCATATCTCAATTTCTGTGAGAATGTTTCCAATAATCTTCTTTCCATTCTTCTTTTAAGTTATCAAGATATAATAGAACCATTCCCAGGCCTTCTGTCTACTTAGACTTTATGATCTCTGATGGATAGAATTCAGAGGAAATACATATATTTAGTCCCTTATGATTGTTCATTTGTGTTTGCCATTATGTTTCTCTTAACTACTGTGACTGAGCCTCAAGATTTCAATATAGCTCTGGTCCCTTCACCAGGCATACTCAGAAGTCTTTTATTTCATTAAAAATCCATTTCTGCAACTATAGTATTATACTCAGTTTTGCTCAGTAAATTAATCCTGATTGTAATTTTGTACCCTATATCTTTTGGAATATAATTATCCCAAGCTGTCTGCTCCTTTATAGGTTGCTGAATTTTATCTTTTAGCCTGTGTTTCATCAGTATTCAAATTTCTTCTTTTGACAATATTTTACAATGTTTCTTCTGTGACACAAAAACTTTGAATGAATGCATTCCATAATATTCATGAAAGATTTCATTTTGGAGTTTTTTTGAGAAGGTCACCAGTAGATTCTATTCCTATTTCACTCTCTAATTTGAGGAGGTGTGAGCAGCTTTCTTTTCATTATTTTTAAATCACTTGTTTATGCTTATTTATGTTTGTATTATATTTATAGTGTGGTATATATCTGTCGTTTCTGAGAACCATCTCATATGATGAGTAGTATTTTATGGAAAGTGAAAAAGCAGAACTAATTGCTACATTAACAAAATTTAAAAAAAGCCTGTGCAACATGTCAACTCCCTACTTCCATGAAAAGGGCAGGAAAAAGACTTTTTGTATATCTCTTCATCCAAAGCTCTGTTTGATCTTTATAATTTTGTTACATTTTCTCTGGATTTGGGAACTGTCTTTCTTTTCAATAATAGTTATAGTGATTGCATTTATTATTTTCTTGGTTCTACTTACTTCACTCTGCATTCCATGCTTCTTTATATTCATCTCAGATCTTTTCTAACAGCACAGGAATATTCCATTATACTCATGTAAAACAATTCAGTAATCATCTACCTGGTTTCTAATTCTTACTCATCACTTAGCTGTCACAATATATCCTTGGGGTATAAGCCAAGCAAAAGAGTCTGTGATTCAAAGGGTATGAACATCTTGAGCACTTTATTTGAACAATTCCAAATTGCTTTTCTAAATGATTGTAACATTATATAGCCCCTCCAATATTAAATATTACCATATGTTGTCATTTTTGAAAATTTGTTGGGGGGAGAGATGAATCCTCAGAGTTTTTGTTTTTGGTTTTTTTCTTTTTTGATTTTCATTTCTTTTTTTTTTAACAGAAAATTTTATTATTTTTTTCACATTACTAAAATAGTCTTGGTGGAAAGATAGACATAATCCTTTCTTCCCCAACAAAAGAAAATATAGAGACCTCAAAAAACTAAAATGAGAGGAAAAAAAAAACAAGTGTGTTTTAGTCTGTATTCAGATACCATCAGCTCTGTCTTAGGGATAGATAGTTTTCTTTATCATAAGTCCATCAGAGAAATTGCTTTAATATTTTTATCCCACAGTTGCTATTTCTAGCTGTATTTTACTCTATCATATTCCTCCCCACTCCCATTTATTGTATTCTCTCTCTTCTTTCACTCTGTCCCTCCTCAAAAGTGTATCATATCTGACTACCCACTCCCTCTATCTTCCCTTTCTTCTATTGCGCACTCCCCCCCTCCCCCCATTCCCTTTCTCCTATCCCCTTCTTCTCCTTTTTCTCTCTAGGGTAAGATAAATTTCTATACCCTATTGAGTGTGTATGTAATTTCCTCTCTGAGCCATTTCCAATGAGAAACAAGGTCCCACTCCATTGCAAAAGCTTTTTTTTTTACTCTTTTACATAAAATAACTTAGCCCATTCTACCCCTCCTTGCCCTTTTTTCCTGTACATTCCTTTCTCACCCATCAACTCCATCTTTATAATACATACATATCTATCTATCTATCTATCTATCTATCTATCTATCTATCTATCTATCTATATATATATGATATTCAATTCTCTCCTGTGCCTTGTCTATATATGCTCCTTCTAACTTCCCTAATAAATGAGAAAGTGCATATGAATTATCAGTATCATCTTCCCATGAAGGAATACAATTAGTTCATCATCATTAAATCCCTCATAATTAGTTCTTCTCATCCACCCTCTTTACCTTTACCTGAGTCCTGTACTTGAAGATCAAACTTTCTGTTCAACTCTGGTCATTTCAACAGGAATGTCTGAAAAGTCCCTTGTTTCATTGAATGGCGATCTTTTCCCCTGAAAAAGGATATTCAGTTTTGCTGGGAAGTGGATTCTTGGTTGTAATCCAGGTTCTTTTGTCTTCTGGGATATAATATTCCAAGTGCTATAAGGCCTTAATGTAGAAGCTGCCAAACCATGTGTAATCCTGACTGTAGTTCTATGGTATTTGATTTGTATCTTTCTGGATGTTTATAGTAATTTCTCGTTGATTTGGGAATTCTGGAATTTGGCTATGATATTCCTAGAAGTTTTTCTTTTGGGATTTGTTTCAGGATGTGATAAGTAGATTCCCTGAATTTCTATTTTTACCCTTTGCTTCTAGGATCTCAGGGCAATTTTGCTGGAGAATTTCTTGAAAAATGGTCTTAGACTTTTTTTCTAGTCATGACTTTTAGGTAGCCCAATACATTTTAAATTATCTTTCCTGGATCTGTTTTCCATGTCAGTTGTTTTTCCAATGAGATATTTCACATTTTCTCTAGGGTTTCATTCTTTTGGTTTCATTTTATTTCTTTCTTGATTTCTCACAAATGTATCAGTTTTTCTTATCTCCATTCTACATTTGAAGATATAATTTTCTTCAGAGAGCTTTTGTATCTCCTTTTCTATCTGGACAATACTGCTTTTTAAGACATTCTTCTCCTCATTGATCTTTTAGCCTGCTTTTTGCATTTGACAAAAATTGATTTTTAAGATGTTATTTTCTTCAGGGATTTTGGTATCTCCTTCACCAGGCTGCTGACTTGATTTTTATGATTTTCCTCTACCTCCCTTACTTGATTTTCAAAATCTTAATTGAGCTCTTCCATAACCTGAGACCAATTCGTAATTCTCTTGGAGACTTTGGATGCAGAAGTTTTGACTTTGTCATCTTCTGAGTGAATATTTTTACTCTCCATGGGAACAAAGTAATTGTCTATGGTCAGATTCTTTTTCTTCTGTTCTTTGCTCATTTCCCCATTCTTTGACTTGATTTTAGCTCTTTGTTAAGTGTTAATGCACTGTCCGAAGAGTTTGAGGTTATTAGTAGGTGTTTTCAGGCACAACCCCCACCCTGGAAACTTTTAAGAGGCTCTGACTATTATTTTGCCTGTGGTCTGGTCTGTGGATGACCACAAGCATTCCCCGCTGCCCTCAAACTGTGAGGATACCTGTTCTGCTATGGCAGTACAGCTTCCCTTTCTTAGACAGGGATCTGAGTATGGGCAAAGCAACAGAATTAAGCCTCCCCCTTACATTTCTGCTCTGGAAGCAACTTCCAGGTGACTCCCCAGGGCCTGTTCCTGGTTCCCAGGGCAGGACTGCACTGTGCTTCCCTCTCATTCTGGTGCCATAGAGTTTTTCTGTTGACCTTCCAAGTTGTCCTTAGCAATCCCTGGGCTGAAAGGTCGGGAAACTATCCCCACTGTCAGGAACCCAGGTGTCCTGAGGGCTATTCCTGATCAGTTGGAGCTGGTTTGCCCAGGTATGGCCCAAGCTATGCTATAGCCCTTCCAACACCAATGTGGCAGACCTTTGCCACAGATCTTCCAAGTTGTCTTGGGTTGGAAAATTGTTTCACTCTGTCTTTCTGTAGGTTGGTCATTGTTTAAAGGTATTTCAAGGCTTTTGGAGTGATTTGGGGGAGAACTTCTGAAATTTCCTGCCTTTTCTCTGCCATTTATTGGAGTTGTTTTTTGTTAAATCTGATCATGAATCCTTTGCAGTTCTTTTTTAATTGTTTAAATGTTTGTTTGTTTGTTTGTTTTTTGCAAGGGAAAGGGGGCAAGTGACTTGGCCCAGGTCACACAACTAGGGAATTAGTAAATTTCTAAGGCTGGATTTGAACTCAGGTCTCCTGACTCCAGGGTCAATGCTCTATCTACTACTCTACCTAGCCCCTTTACAGTTCTTTTGACTATTTATCTATTGGGTATATAAAGATGTAAATACTTGTCTATAGAAAAATATATAGTTTATATATTTTGTATGTCAAAACCTCATCAGAGGTATTTAACATAAAAATTTTAACGTAAAATTTTTATTATAAAAATACCTTATCAGAGGTATTTATCATAAAGATTTTCACCAATCAATTCAGTTCCCTTTTTATGAATTAATATTGTTGGTGAAGAAGCTTGTCAATTTTAAAGAATCAAAGTTTTTTTTCTTATTTTTTTTATATTTTCCTGTGTTTTATTTATTTATTTAAGAATACTTCACTCATTGCAATGAAAGGCATAAGACTTTTTTCTCTTCTAAATTTTTAGTATAATCTTTAATATTAATGTCAAGCATCCATTTAGAATGTATTATGGAGTGTGCTCGAAGGTGTTGGTTTAAGCCTAATTTCTGCCAAACTGCTTGCCAGTTTTCCCAACTCTTTTTCCTCCCCTAGAGGGAGTTTTTTCCCTAGGTAATTTATGTTTTCTATTTTATCAAGTGTTTAGTTATTGAATTCCATTGTTTCAGAATCTCCCTAATCTAATCTTTTGCATTGGTCTTTCTCTCTGTTCTTTAACCAATACCAGATGGTTTTGGCCAATGCTGCTTTATAATAGGATTTGAAGTCTAAAAGTGATATTTCCCTTTTATCCCTACTTATTTTAATAATTTGCTTTGATATTTTAGGTCTATAGTTTTTCCAAATGAATTCTATTATTTTTTAAATTGACTTCTGTAAAGTATTCCCTTGATAATATTAGTATAAATTAATTTTGGTAGCATTGTTAGTTTTATTATATTGACACAGCCTAGAGCCATTTGGTTTGTTCTTTATTTATTTAAGGATCACTTTGTAATTGGATTTATACAAATTGTTTCTGTGTTTGAAAGGTTTCTCCCCAGATATTTTTATGAATTTTGTAATTTTTTAGGAATGAGATTTCTCTGTCTTTTTTCCTTCTCTTTTATTAACTGTTAGTTATAAATGCTGTTGATTTTTAAGGATTTATTTTGTGGTCTACAACTTTGCTGAAGTTATTGTCTCAGTATCTTTGACAATGCCCTGGGGTTTTCAAAGTAAACTGCCATATCATCAGCATATAGAAACAGTTTTATCTCCTCTTCATCTATCACCATTTCCTTTCTCTTGTATTATTGTTATTGCTAGCATTTACAGAGCTTTATTAAATAATAATGGAGAGAGTGAACATCCTTACTTCAGTCTCATATTTATCAGAAAAAGTTCTAGTGTGTCATCATTGCATATGATGCTTGCTTTTTGTTTTAGATAGATGCTTCTTTTATAAATACAATTTGTAAATGTTTTTAGCATAAAAATATGTTGTATTTTGTCAAAGGCTTTTTCTGGATCCACTGAGATGATGCTATGGTTATGATGATGTGGTTTTGAATGCTTGTTTTTTTTAATGTGAATAAATATGCTGATTGTTTTGAACCATCTTTACAACCCTAGTATAAATCCCATTCGATCATAATGAATGATTTCTTGAATACATTTTTGCAGTCTGTTTCCTAGGATTGTGTGTAAAAATGTTTGAGCCAATGTTCATTTATAAGCTATAGTTTTCTTTCTGTGGTCTGGGTCTTAAAACTCTATTTGTCTTCTAAAAGGATTCTGAGAGGGTTTTTTCTCAATTTGTGAGGATAATTTGTGAAGTATAGCTTCTGTTTTTAAAAAAAAAGTTTTGTAGAATTCTCCTAAGAATACATCAAGACCTGGAGGTTATTTTTTCCCCTGAGAGTTTTCTCATAGTGTGATGAAAATTCCTTTTGGATTCATTTGATACACAGCAATTTATTTTTTGACTCCTCACTTTTATTTTATATATGTCTTTGTTTTTTTAAACATATTTCTTGTACCCAAAGATATTAGAATTGTGTTTTCTTATCCAAACTGTCAATGTTTTTTAAAAAAAATTTATTGGATTGTTTTGTCTATTTACCTTTAAAGTAGCAGAGTTAGGTTTAAAAATCTAGCTTCTGAAGTTAAGATTTTAGTAGTTCCTTTTTCTCTCCTGTTATTATTGGATTATATACTTACTCTTCTTTTTTTCCTTCTCAGCCAAATAGATTCATTTTCCCTCCACTCCCCTTCAGGTCATTCTGTTCTTATTTTCTCTTTTTTTAAAATTGCATTTTTTCATCCATTTCCAAAAAGTATTTCTTTCTCTTCATTAGCCATCTTCTCTTTCTATTACACCTCATTCTCTGATTCATGACTGCTATAATTATCTGGTCTCTCTCTTTTCTGTGTATTTTATGCAGTAATAGCTCTATCCATTTAGGCTACACTAACAGATCCAAGGACACAACAGAGGCTTACATTAAAATCCACTCCTACACTTTTGGTATTCCATCTTTCTTTCCAGTGCCACAGAGATCCTGGATTCAGGTTGTAGAAGTTTGCTCAGAGTTCAACAACCAGCTTGATCACAGTCCTTCAAGAGAAAACATGCTAGGGCAGGCAACTCACAAACACTGGAGTTTAGAAAAACAGACTCAGAGTTCTTAGGGCCATGTCAGAGCACTGAGGAACATAGGGGATAGAAAAAGTCATCAGGATAGGATACCTTGCATGTGGAAGGCAGTGTAGTACTCTACCACGTCTGAGGGAAAAAAGAGAAACATCCCACTAGAACCAATTCTGATCACCCAGAAATCACCTGGGACACTCTGGGAAGAGGCTGAGCCACTTTGTGATTCCCCCTGGAAAGGAAACCACAATCAGAGGGGAAGCAGTCAGTGAGTAATAAAGAAAATAAGGGGAATATATAGTAAATGAGTTCAGTCATCTATAAATGAATACTGCAAAATAACGGAAAATTGTGTCTAACATTTGAGGAGACAAAGAACTCTGTGGAATACTAATCATGAATTTTAAAAGAGTAATGTGAAATAAAAGAATAGAATTTATGTCTTGCACAGCAAAAATCGCGAACAGAATAGAAAAACGAATTGCAGTGACAAAATTTACCAAAGAAACAAAAAAGAACAATATATTGGGAATACAGATACATATAAATGAAAGCCAAATGGAAGGAGAAAAGCAAAAAAACAATAATGTTAAAAGAAAATATCCTTGCTATGCAAACAAAAACTACTGAGTTCAAAGTCAATATGCAGAGATACAATCTAAGATTCTTAAATCTCCTACAACACAACAGGTCCTTAATACCCTAAGGACCAAAATAATATAAGAAACCTTTCCAGAACTTTTGAAGAGAGAAAATAAGATTTTAATTTAAAGAATTCCCAGATCACCTCCAGAAAGGAAACAAACAAGCAATAGCACCTATGATGACAAAATAAGACTCTAAACTCCAAGACTTAGAGTGCTTAACTTTTACAATTCAATTCAAAAACCACAAGTACTGCAAGCCATTAGGCATTTCAAATATAAAGGAAAATACATTTAAAAATAAACTTAAGACCTGGACTGCTCTATTAACCTCCAGATTAATCTCCTTGATTCTAGTTTGTGGTCCCCTCTCCAACATATCAACTCAGTTATCAAAATAATATTCCTAAAACATGAATGTACCTATGTTACTCTTTTCCACATAAAACTCCAGTGCATGACTTTCTATTGCCTTTAGGGTAAAATAGCAGTTCCTTTGTTTAAATACCTTTAAAATCTAACTTCAGAATGTGATTCATAACTTGATACAAATTATTCCTCTTATAATTCTATATTCTAGCCAAACTGTCCTACCTGCTGTTTCTTGTTTACAACATTCCACTCTTAGCACATCTTTGTCTTGCCTTTCCACCATGCTTGGAGTATTCTCTTCCTTAACCTCTTGCAGTACCTTTTATGATGTTTGTCCTTCATTCTCACAGATGACCATGAAATCAGGGAGGTATCGATGCCATGACAAGCACATGAATTGGATTTGAGTTGGGGGGGGGCAGTATTAAGGTACCTGTCTCACTTTCTCCAACAGAGTCATCTGGGTCCAGCCAGGGACCAGATAGGAATCAGGACAACTGGAGATTATACGAGATATGAGACAATCAGCATGTGGCCCAAATTCACAGAGCTAATAAGTGGCAAGTGCTTGAGGCTTGATTTGAATTCAGGTCCCTCTGCCTCAAAGACCAGTGCTGAGTCCACTGTGCCATCTAGTTGCCCTAGCACCTTTTAAGGCTTAAATCAAATGTTACTTCCTTTAAGAGACTTTTACTGATTTTCCAATTTGCTACCCCACCCCCACAAAATCACTTTGTATTTATTTTGTATAGATCTCATACTTGAATAAATATCTTTGCAGTAGAATATAAACTCCTCAAGGGCCGGACTCATTTTGTTTCTCTATAATAACTTCAACATCTAGCACAACACCTTCATATACCAAGTAAGCATTTCATAAATTCCTGTTAATTGATTATGCCTTAATGACCAAACAGAATGTTGATCTAGTAAGAGAAATTTATTGGGGACTAACAAGTACCTGAAATGTTGGGGAAATGTTTAACCCAATATCAACGTGTATATTTATCAAAATGACTATTCTGAGGTTAATAATATATTTTAACAGTAATACTAAAATATGAAACATTTTTGATAAGAGAATGGAAATAAATTATCAATCATTATATATACTAAGGCCACTGGGTAAAAAAAGTAGAAAAACGCACTGCCAAAAGAAGGAAAATCCTGATTTCAAAAATTGTGTCCCCTTCATAAATTAGAAACATATACTAGACTGTCTCAGTTTTAGTTTGTGAAATGGTATTGCAATAATAAAACAAATTTAAAAAAAAAAACTCCTTTAAAAGAATTGGAAAAGAAATTTAGAAGGAACGAGAACTAGGAGACAAGCATAGATTTCCATCCTTTTGACTGCTCATGTTCTCTTTCTGCAGTGGACCCCAGAGGAAATCAAATTGATTTGTCTCAACTTAAATCACACATTGTCATAAGACAAACTGGCACATCTAACTGCATTCTCATTCTTCTCTCCACATGGAATAGAAATGATTAAGAAGGAAAGCAATCATGATTCTTAGAGAAACCACGTTTCCATTTTATACTAAATGAGTTCAAGGTAAGTTTGGAAGAGAGGCAGATGATGATGCACTCTTTAATGTGCCCTTTTTTGAAAACTTTAGTAGATTTTTTTTTTATTTTTTAACTCTATCTTATAAAATATGGTAAAGGTAGCAGTATACATTTCAGAATCAGAATTTTGGAATCTCAAAATTCAGAGACCTCTGAGACCATCCAATCCAAATCATAGTGACTGTGTAATTCCTTCATCATCTCTAGCAAATAGTCATTGAACCTCTTTGTGAAGGCCTCCATTAATGAGGCAGCCTGTTCCACTTTTAGACAATTGTGAAATTTCTTATTATAATTTTCCCAAATCAATCTCTCTGTACCCTCTGTCCATTAGTCCCAAGTCTTATGTCAAACATAGTACTTATTTCTTTTCTACACTGATATTCCTTCAAATTTTTTTGAAGCATATTTTCATTTCCCCTATAAACCTTCTTGCCTTTAGGTTATACACAACTAAATCCTTCAGCCTGTTTATGCATTCCATTGCTTTTTTTATTCAGTGTTCTTATTACTGCCACCAATATCTTTCTGAACTATGGTACCCAGCAGTGAATGTTATTTCAAATTAAGATGACATTGTGGCTCAATGAAATAACTGTCACTTTACATATATGACCTTGGTCACGTCATTTAACTTCTTTTGGCCTCAGTTTCCTCATCTCTGAGTTAACAGATTAGATCACGTGTTCTCTAATTCTTCTTCCAGCTGTAAATGTATGATCCTATATTTTGTCTTCTAGGACAGACAGTGATGAAGCCACCCTCTCCCCTTCACTACTAATAGGCCTCCCTTAATGTAACCTATAATAACAATAGATGTTTTGACGATTGTATGACTACTGAACTTGTGCTACACTAAAAGTCCAAGAGTCTTTTCTTCACATGACTTCTGTCTCATCATACTTGCCCTGTTATACTTATGGCCTTAATTTATTTTGTATTCCAATTTTTAATTTAAGTTGAAAATGGCTTTTATCCCTCTAAAAAAAATTCTACATAATTCAGCCTAATATTCTGGCTCGTCTAGAACTCTGGGATTCTTGACTCTGCCAATCTCTTTATTAGTTATCCCTTTAAAAAAAGCATAATTTAAAATCTTTTTCTTAATAGCTTCTCCCAAATGTTGCTTCAAATGCTAGGCTCCACTATTGTAATGTTTTGAGAACCACTGAACTCCTCCAATCCCTCATTTTACAGAGAAATAATAAAATTTATCCCATATGAAATACCAAGAAATTGCCAAATGAATTCTTTAGGATCAGTGTCATTACCAAGACATCAAGCAATCTAGGATGGAATATGGTCACACTTCTTATATTAAATTCTAGAATAATAACTATTTACAGACTCCTCCATGGTTAACAAGGGTCTAAAGTACTCCCATCTAGCTGATGAGATCCTCAACACATTTCCACAAGGCTGGCCAGATATGTCAAATGATGGATAGGATCTTTGTGCTGACAGTCATGGGAAAGGCACTTTAGACCAGTCCTATCAAACTCAGAAAGAAATGGATCCTTGCTGGCCACATATTGACTTAGAAAACCATGAATTAACATTATTTTATGTCTGGGTATTTTTGTTTATTTTGCTAATCTGAGCCAGGCTGTACTCAGCAGTTTTTCAGTTTGACACCTCTGGTTTAGACCCTTGCTATGCAAGTGGGGTTACATTAGAACAATGTGAAAAGTATATAAAGAATGCCAAGATAAAATATAAAGAGGAATTTTCTGATAATCAGAAAATCCAAAAATGGAATAAATTTCTTCATAAAGTTAAGTTTCCTATTTCTGGTGATATTCTACATTTCTACTTTGTGGAAAATTTTATAAGAGAATTTATTATTCTTATTATCATTTTTAACAATAATGTAAAATAATGTTAATGATGATGATGAGGATATCATTTAACACTCTGTATACACTATACCGTTTGTGCTTTACAAATATTATCCCATTTGATTTATGGAGTAAAAGTTTGGAGTATATAAATAAAACTTGGACTATATAACCCGTGAGTTTCTTTCAAACTGGAGGATGCTGGAAAATCTAAGATTTATGGACCTTCTCTTGGTTCCTTGTACATGTTTTGAGTGGTCTCTCTTTTGTTCCATGGTACCATTCAGACACTTCATAGAAATCTTAACTCTATTACTTTAATAATACAGGTCCATTTTTCGACCCCCCCCCACTAAATTGCAGGCATTATGCATTAGATCTCACTTCATCATTTTAAAAGACACATATTCCTCATTGGAATAATGTCTTTCATTATAGAGAAAGATATTGCAGCCTCTCTTTATGTGATTATGGATTGACTTGAGATGTCTTTATTTTTCTTCAATAAGAAATGGCATTAATTTTCCCAATGTATCCACCAAAAAATGACATTTAATTATATTTAGCCAAAGATTTGATATTATACAGATGTCATCTGCATCCTTACATTAGTTTGTCTTACTCTAGAATGGATAAGACTTTAGAAAAATGTATAATAAGCTTCATACTAGTCTAAGAACTATTCCATCCTTTTTGATGTTATTAACCCATGAACAAAGATGGTAAATTGAGTATGCCATTTTTCTTGGCATAGGTCTTTCAATGGAAGTTCACATTATTAGAAACTCTTTTTGGCATCTATTACATTTGGAAGTAATTTGATGTTTAACTCAAATTGGAATTTATGATTCTTTTGTTGTACTCAACTTCCTTAGGAAAAAAAAAATGATATCATTTTGGTCATTATCCCTATGGGAGCCCAGTTCAAGCTGTGTGAAGAAATGATCACCTTTTGTAAAATCAGTGTTATAAAAAAACCAAAAAACTGGGAACTATAATTTAGCCTTAGATTTGCTATATTATTCTGTTACTTTGAAAAGACTTTTTCCCAAGCTAAAGCTGCTTGTCATTTTTAGCTGCTGTTATATGCCGACTGCTACTAGTGAACAAATAATGCATTTGGATTTAGGGATCTGTCACCTTAAATCTTTTTTTTTTCCGGATACACCATGACCCCTAGAACTAAAAGGACCATGTAACCTAAAGAAGAGTCACTAAATAATTTTCTGTTAGCTAGCTCTTAGACCTGTTGATTAAAACATAAGATACAGATATAAAATAGGATACAGATAAAAAATAGGATAAGATTTGTTCGGAAACAAGAAGCTTTAACAGTCTCCTGATTGTCTAGACCTTTGTGGCCAGGCTTATTTTCCCAAAAGGGAAAAAGGGAGAGGCTTCAAGTGAGACTATGAGCTTTGATTCCTGACTAAAGTGAGCAACAGCTTATTGAAGGGATGGTTTTGCAGATAGATAGAAAAGGAAGTGGTGATCACCAAAGATTAGCATGACTTCATCAGGTATAAGATATGCCAGACTAAATGTATTTCATTTTTTAACAGGAGATTGTTGTGAATAGATTGGTGTGTAAACTGAATAATAATACATTGTTTAAACTTGGATTTGGAACTGATAAAATGAAAAATTAAGCAAACTTTTATTATTAACTTGTTAGTCAGTAAATATTGATTAAGTTCTTAGAATGTTCCCGTCAATTAATAAACTTTTATTAAGTATTGCATTTTTGCCAGACACTATGCCACTGAGATTCAAAGGAAAGAGTGAAACAATCCCTGCCCTTAAGGAACTTACTTACATGCTGTAATAAAGAGATATCATCTAGTTATATAAATAATTGCAGAATAAATGAATGCATAATAAATGCACAAAATGCAAAGTAGTTATTGATTGTTGGCCTTAGAAATTGTGTAAATCAATAAATTGTGTAAATCAAGAAAAGCAACTTTTGGAATATGATACTTCAAATTGTGTCTTGAAGAAAATTAAGGATTTTCTGAGACAGAGATGAGAACAGACTACCTTCTAAGCATGGAATAGTGACCCAAAAATAGGAGATGGCATCCCATACGTGAGGAACAGATTGAAATCCTGCTTGACGCGTGTGTAGAATGTGATATGGGGTATGTTGTATAACGAGGCGACAAATACATGTTGAGGTCAAGTTGTGAAAGGCTTTAGATGTCAAATAGAGAAGTTTCTATTTTATCCTAGTGACAATTGGGAAAAACTATTGTTGATTGAATAGAGGAGTGAGAACCATAGATCTGTGCTTAAGAAAAATCACTTTGGCAGCTTCTTAGAAAATGATCAGAATGACAAAGGACTGGAGAGCAGATAACTAATTCAGAGGCCATTGCATTAATATAAGTGAGAGGCCCCAACAAAGGAAATGTTGGGTTCATGAGTGTGTGGAGGAGGGAAAGAACGGGTTCAATTTGGGAGACTTTAAGATTTGGCAACTTATTGGATATGTGACTTGAAGAAAAGTCAGAAGTTGAGGATAAAACTGAAGAAAGGGTTGTACGCTTTACAAAAATAAGGAAATTTAGAATGGGATGAATTTGAGAGAAAAATAATAAATTTGTTTTGGTTACGTTGAGTATAAGTTGACTTTGGAACATCTTTGAAATGTTCAAAAGACATTTTGTGATACAGAACTAAGACTGAAAGACTGAGGCTGTGTGTGTGTGTGTGTGTGTGTGTGTGTGTGTGTGTGTGTGTGTGTGTATTTATCTGAGAGTCATTTATGTAGAGATGGTATTTAAACCCATGAAATCTGTTCAGATCACCAAGATAGTATAGAAAGTGAAGAGGGCTCCAGAAAGCATCTCAAGCTATACACAGCAGACTGGATGTCTAGAGTGAACCAGTAAAGGAGACTGAGGAGTATCCAGGCAATCTGAAGGAGAATCAGGAGAAAGCAATGTCCTGAAAATCCAGACTAGAGAGGATGAGTAATAGTGTAAAATCCAACAGAGAGGGCAAGAAGGATGAGGACTGAAAAAAGACCTGAGATTTGGCAATTATGAAGTCACTGGCAACTTTGGAGAGAGCATTTATTGTGGAATGGTGAGATAAGAAGCCAATTACAAAGGGATGAAAAGCGAATGAGAGATAAGGACAGTTAGGAAATGAATACAGCTTCACTTTTTCTCTAAGCTGGAAAATGAGGGGAGACAGCAACTTAAGGGAAGACTATGGTCCAATGAATAATTTTAAGGATGGAGACTTTCCTATGTTTGAAGATAGTAAGGAAAAACTAGTGTAAGGGGCAAGATTGAAGACTGGGGGTAGATTGAGAGAGTAATCCAATGGAGAAGATGTGAGTGGATGGATATTAGGACATTTATTGAGCGGTAAGCTTTGGCAGAGAGAAGAGCCTCTTAATTAACAGAGATTGGTGGAAAGGAAAATATAGTTGGTCAGGGAGGGAGCTGATGATGGAAGTTCAAGGGGTAAAGAGTTAGAGACTTTGTGAAATTTGAAAGATTGCTTAGCAAAATTTCTAGATCCATTTTCAAGACCTGCAAATTCAATTGGGACACATAATAAAACGCTTTCCTGGTTTGAGGAGTTTTGAAACTGAATTTCCCTGTGGTATCTAAGATTCACTAGTTCATATGCAAAAGCCAAGGCAAAAAGTGAGATTCAGTGGAGTATTTATGATAACTTTCAACTCTGTGGAAGGCACAAGTGGAAAATGTTCATAAAATGAGACCTGAAAGATGAAGGCTATATGTATGCACATACCACAAAACAGGGTTTAATCAGATTCCATGATGTCAAGGTCAGAACTCTACTTGCATTTCAGTGACCTGACTAGATGATATGAACAAATTAATCAAGGAAGTCCTGATTGACTAGATGGGTCTTGCATTTAAACATGAAGGCCAAAGTATAACGATGTTAGTCAGCGGTGAGAAATACAAACAAAAATTGAATGTTCCATACAAAACACACTGTATAATTTAGCGGAATGAAGGCTCAGCAACCTTGGAGTCAAAATGTCACCCCAAAAGAGATCCCTAATACAATGTGCCAGATGGGCAATCATTCAGCATCTGTTTGAGGCCTTCCAAGTGAGAAGGAAACATTACTTGTGAACATAGCCCTTTTTACTCTAAGACAATTTTGAATGTTAGAATTTATTTCCTTATATTTGCCTCTGCAACTTTTACTCTTTGCTCCTGGTTTTGTCTTCTGGAACCAAATAGAGCAACTCTAATACCTGTTCCATGTGACAATTTTTCAATATTTTAAGACAACAATCATGGCCCACTCTGAGCCTTCGTGTCTTCAGAATAAATATCCCTGGTTACTTCAATTCCTCATCATGTAACATGGTTCCCAGTTCCTTCAGCCCTTCATTTGCTCTCTTCTGGAAACTCTTCAGCTTATCCAAGTCCCTTCTAAGTTATAGTATGTAGAACTGAACACTGATCTCCTGGGATGGCCTCATGTGGGCAGAGTAGAGTGGAATGATCTCTTCTTCCTTGTTCCTGGAAGCTATGATTTTAATAATACAGCCCACAATCCAATTAGCTCTTCTGGCTGCCTCATCCCACTGCTGACTCACTTTGAGTGTGCAGTCTACTAAAACCCCCTAATCTTTTTCAGGGTCACTTGTGTTTAAGTATCCTTCTTCATCTTTATCTTATGCTGCACTTTTTAACACAAGTGCACATCAGTATATCCATCTCTAATCCATTTTGTCTTATTGAATTCAGCCTAGGAGGTATCCCATGATGGTCTTATGGGATCTCAAATGCCTGTCATCTAGGGTATTCTTTATCCCTCCTAGCATTGTGGCATTTTTTGCATTTAATAAAGATGTTATATATTCATCCACCCAAGTTATTGTTTAAAGCCATGAATATTGGAGAGGGGTGAGCAGTGCCACCATCTTTGAAATTCACCATCAGTTATGTAAAATAAATGCTAAATTGTAAAATAAACAATAAAAATTAAAATAAATGCTCAATTGTAAAATAAACAATAAATATTCTTTTTCCATAGGATGTGGCCTTATGACCCTCAAATTATGTGGGAAATAAAGTCTTTTACTAGGTTTTCCCCTACCATGGTAATCCAGGAAGGAAGGGAAGAAAAATATATTGAACAGAGCCTACTTCCAAATTCTCTCTTTTGGGGGTTGTTGTTGTTTAGTCATTTTGTAATCACGTCCAATTCTTCCTGACCCCATTTGGGGTTTTCTTGGTAAAGATGCTGGAACAGTTTGCCATTTCCTTCTCCACCTCATTTTACAGATGGGGAAACTGAGGCAAACAGGGTGAAGTGACTTGCCCAGAGTCCCATGGCTAGCAAGTATCTGAGACCAGATTTGAACTCAGGTCTCCCTGACTCTAGGTCTGGCCCTCGATCTACTGTGCCATCTAGTCCACCCCATCAAATTCTCTTACCTTTACATAAATATATAGAATTTTCCTTGTAATAAAGTTATGCCAGATCATCTTGTGAGCTGCAACAACAAATGCGATTCAGACCGAAAACATTCTGGCATTTGTGTTGGCTATCTCCCTTGCCTGGAATGTTCTCTGTTCTGGCAGCCCTTGACTCTTTGAAAACCACTCAAGTTCATCTGAATGAGATGTTTCCTGGTTTTCTAGATGTGAGTACTTTCCTAAATTATATTTCTTTTAGACCTGATCCCACTACAAGAATTCTTAAGGAATGCTGCAGGGACTCTTCATCTTTGAAACTCCAATGCTTGACACTCAGTAAATATTTTATAAATGTCCCTTTGTATATGGCACATAACAATTAATGTTTTATTCGTTAAATCTGTCAAACATTGTCACTACTTCATGGTCATGAAGGAGTTAACATTCTAACGTCACATACATATTCAAGATATGTATATATATATATATATATATATATATAATATAAAATGCAAGGTAATTTTACAGCAATGATAATTAGAATGGATAGTAAATGCCTCTTGCAGAACCTGATATTTGAGCTGTGGTTTGAAAGAAATCAGGGAATACAATAGGCAGAGGGGATGAGGGAATGCATTCTAGGAATGGAGGACAGTTAGGGCAAAGTCATAAAACTGAGAGATAAAATGTTTTATACAAAAAAACAGCAAAGAGGCCGACAGTGTTACCGGATTGTACAATATGTGGACAGGTATAAGGAATAGAAAGATCTGGACATGTTGGAAGGGGCCAAGTTGTGAAAGGCTTTAGAAGCCAAACAGAAATCTTTTCCTTCCTTGAGAGAAATACTGGAAATGATAAATTTCATGTTCACTTATAACATTTTTATTGAAAATATGGTTATTTACTTAATATTTCCTTTATTTGCAGCATATTTCTCAATTAGATGGAACCTCTAAGGCCATCTAGTTCAATCTCTACCTCTTCCTAAGTGTTCTTCACCCTAATCTTTTTTTAGTTTGTTTTTTTTTTGCAAGGCAAATGGGATTAAGTGACTTGTCCAAGGTCACACAGCTAGGTAATTATTAAGTGTCTGAGGTCGGATTTGAACTCAGGTACTCCTGACTCCAGGGCCAGTGCTCTATCCACTGCACCACCTAGCTGCCCCAACCTTAATCTTATAAGACTGTGGTAGACTTTTATATTCAGTCTCTAGAACTCTTACCTACATTTGCTTCTATGTTAATTAAATTCTAAAAAAAATGATTTTAGGACCAAATTCTTCAGGTGAGGTCAGATTTATTTTTATCCTATTTGTTTTTATCTTATCATTGAATTATTTCTGTTTGGGTTGTTAAAAGGTAATTCTTGTTCAAATTCTACTAATAAAGTATATTATGTCACTGAATGTTTTTCTTTTCTATTTTTTTAAATCTGTTAACTCCAAATGGACTTTTTCTGGCTTTCCTCTCATTATTTGTTATGAAGTCCATGGTGCCCCTAAAGATCCAGTCATTTTTATTTTTACAATGAGTTCTCTCATATTGGTCAAAATCAAGTTTCAAACAACATTTTCCTTTATCGAATCCTCTGCTCATTTTAGGATGAAATTATTAAGTCATGTTATGGCATCTCAACTTCTCTGCCTAGAACAAAGAGAATTCCACTAGATAAGTAGATAATTGAAGGCCTATCACTCCAATATCATGCCCTTGATTTATTCATACCAGGCTTCCTACCTTTTCTCAACACATGGCAAGCCTCTTTGTTCAGTGTCTGAAATTTTCTTATTCAAGATACACCTTAGTATAACTATGAAGCCATGCCAGAATTAGGTAGATTTACCTACCTTGTTCCTTCTTAAAGGCGAAACCCAAATATCTCCTTTTACTTTCTTGGCCCTTTGTTTCTATGGATAGCATTATTAATTCAATTCAGTCAACATTTTGGTGGGCCCAGGGTTGTTCTTCATCATTTATGACATTCAGGTTTTTTTTTTTTTTTGTTTTGTGGCTATTGTTGCAGCTTTGTGTATGTTATTTCTGGATTTTGCTTAATTCTCTTCAAGACAGTTGATAAAGTCCCTCTAATTTTCTCTGTCTTCATCATATTTGTTATTTCTTACAACAATGTAATAGTGTACTGTACTCATATACTGGAATTTGTTTAGCTATTCCCTAAACAAAATGCTTTTCAATTAAAATTGAAATGATCAGTTATATCTTTTGTAGTTGCCTCTCTTTCTTTGTTTAGATTAAACATTCATTTTGTTCCCAAAGTTATGAAAGTATATGATCTCTCTTCTAACTTTTTATGGTATGATCTGCAATATCTGGTCACATATTAATCTTGAATTTATTTTGGAAAATGGCATAAAACTTGGGTCTAAGTCTTACCTTTTCTAGACTGCTCATTCTACTTCAGTAATTGATAAGATGTTCTCCTTCACATTGAGCCAATATCTGTTCCTGAAGTTTCTACCCTTTAGTCAGCCATTACTCTTAGGTGTCCCTTCTTGGTTTTTTTTTCTTTTCCACTTAAGAGAACTTGAAATGTTTGAAGGCAATTTTTAGTGTGACTTTGCCCCATCTACTTCAATCAGTACTTATGTACAATATTTTGAATCACTTTACCTCCCTCTCAACTCATTCTTCTTTGGCAGTATTTATGCTTATCCTTCCTACACTGTAGTTCACCTAACTGAATAGAATACTTCAGAATTTTTCCTACCAGAACCTACCTGAATCATTCCATATACTATGCTTCTGTCAATAAAGCTTATATTTTCATTACCATTTTTATTTCATATCATTAATTAGCTCATACTATGTAGTTTACTAAAACCCCATGGTCCCTTTCTTGCTCATGATCCATACCTTTTGTGCACTCTCTTTCTGTACAGTCATTTTTTTTAAGTAGTAAAGATAAGCTTTATTTTCTTAATCATATTTTTCGGATACTGTATTTTCACAGATATTTTAAAGTTACATAATTAACTCATCAAAGATCTATCAGAACATGTGGCACACTGGCATTGCAATTTTAAAGTTAATTCTGAAGATTATCAGATCATGTTGACTGAACACCATGCATCAATACTTCCACAGATGCTTTTATTTAATTTCTTTGTTATTCTTTCCTTTGTCTTCAATTTGAGATTTTGCAGAGTGTTTTGCAGCTACCTGTATAAAATATGTGCTAAGATGGACATCTATGAAATTTAATCCAGCTACTAAGAGCCAGTTTCTTCTAATCCAGCTGGTTTGTTTCATCTCTTGTTCTAATGCCAAAGTGCAATTCAGGTTTCAAAGACAATTCTTTTTGGGAAGAAATTTCCTTCCAAGCACTGCATGATTGCTATTTCACTTGGTTTTGGTTCTTCTGTGGAATCATACGTGTCACATTTTCAGGTTCTGGAATACTGTCCTAGTTAACATTAGCAGTTTGGAAAATTGGATTGTTTTTAATGCTCTTCCACCCTATGTGAATCAGTCCGATAGAAGGTATCATAACAAGAAGAACTTTGTAGACTCTCCAAAAGGTCTTAAGACTCATAGTAACTTTGGCAATAATGTACCTGGCTTATAGTAGATAGTCCGATCACTGAACTTCAAGATGGATGGTCAAAGTGATAGAAAAAGAGATCTACTCCTTCAGGCAAGAGACCGCTGGCCGGCCGCCGCTCCGCCTCCCGAGGCCGCCGCTCCAACAACGGGCCGAGGAGAAGGTGTACAGTCATTTAAAAAAAAAAAAATTCAATGTTGAACTTTTCCTGTTTTTCAATTAAGATTCATCATGACATGTAATGAGGTATATAATTCAATCAGCAAGGATATACTGACTTCCTACTATATGCCAGTTACTGTGGATGATTTTAAGAATTCAGGTTTTTAAAAAAAAATCTGCCTGAACTTATCCAGAAGTAAGAATTCACTACTTAATAAGACAGTCCTTTACATTTTTGAACAAAATTATTTATTGGCTCTTGTGGCTACCTCTACCTTCAAAAGCAAATCTCTTGACAAGGCAAGGGAAGATTTTAACTAATTGTCTTAACAGAATGAAACATCAAACATCACAAAGTTGGTATCTTTATACCTACATACACAGAGACACACACATTTACATATGTCTGTGTGTGTGTGTGTGTGGTATATTCAAAATCGGACAGAGTATATCCAAAATTAATCTACCTTCTGCAGATCCAGGGCTAAGAATGTTGAGTAATACCCCAGGGAAGTCTACATAGCTCCTTAAAAGACCTATCAGTTAGTAACTAGTGACATCACCATTTGATTTTCATGACTCCTGGTCTAGTGCTCTCTTTGATACACTCACTATTTATTAGATAGAAAGATATAGTTGTTTAAGAAACAATTATAATGAAATCAAGGAGGGAAGGAGAGTCAGAATCTGAGTTTCTCTTTGTTTGAAATACAGTAGCAAAGATAAAGAAAAGCTTTTTTCTTAAATGCTTATTAAACCTGTATTGAATTGCTTCCTGAAGGAGGGAGAGAGAATTTGGAACTTAAAAAAAATTTTAATTGAATGTTAAAAGTTGTCTTTACATAAAATTGGGAAGAAATAAACTATTGTTAATCATGCTTATTAGTCCATCTTGGAATCTAAGCCAGTTCCTAGTAAGGTCCTCATGAGAGGTAGATAAAGTTTTCAAGGTTTCTGGAAGCTGTCAGTCCATACATAACCCAAGTCTTTGAAGTTTGTAGTTGAATTTTGCTTTGGGCAGGAGGTGATCCAGAGAAGGCAATTTGGTGAATTATATGAATTGGTCAATTGAATTGGTCCTCTGGTCAATTCATCCTGTCTGTAGATGAAAGGGCCCTTAGTAACTATATGCAAAGTAAAATTGACCTGTATAGACTTTCACTATAACCATATCTGACCTATATACACAGAGATGCTATCCTTATCTCTGGGTAAAAAGTGGCCTACTTTCATTATGGACTTTGCCTGACAATGTACTGAGTGGTATTTCCTTGATATAAGAAAGAGATGCAACAGGAAATGTCAGAGTTTCTTACATGGAATAGGTTTAAATTATGTGCAGAGAATGTTATAAGCACTGAGTTTTTTCTATCAATATATTTTGTTAAAATATGTTCCACATGATCCCAAACAGTCCTGTTATAAGATGTGAACTCAAATCATAGAACCTGTACCCAAGACACCAAAAAGCTATATTTTAGGTTGAACGATATTTCACTAACTTCCTTTTACAGTTCTAAATGTCGTTCTTTCAAAACTCATCATTCTCTTCCATATAGCCATTCTTCATAATAGTTAAGATTATTATCACTGTAGCTCCTGTAGCCTGACCCACACTGCCATTGCCCAGAGGCAGTTACTACAATAGCAGCTAGCAGGCAAAGCTGTATTAAGTGAATGGTTTAACATACTGCACTATAGAAAATAGTCAGTAATTGTTACAGTAGTACTCAAAATTACCTTTATCAGAAAGATCCGTATTAGAATCTAGAGGTGAGGGGCGGCTAGGTGGCACAGTGGAGAGAGCACCAGCCCTGAAGTCAGGAGTGCCTGAGTTCAAATCCAGCCTCAGACCCTTAATAATGACCTAGCTGTGTGACCTTAGGCAAGTCAGTTAACCCCATTACCTTGCAAAAAGAAAAAAACTAACAAAATCTAGAGGTGAACCTATAGGAGAGTTCTTGTTTATGTGATTACTTTATACCCATTTTTTACTTAGGTTGATAATAGGGTTATACTTTAATTGGGTAATGCTTAGACTTCCATGTTGCGTCTTATGGGGTCTGAAGTGCCTATTTTAAAGGTGAAAATCAGAATTGCCAGTAACTTCTTTGCATAGCTACCTTTAAAAATGTTTAGGCTTAGGTGTGGCACTGATGTGAAAATTATTCCGAACTTGCAGTAATGAGACTTGACTTTGATTCATAGTTCCACTACTAAATAACTGTATGAACATGAGTAAAGTTTTTCCCCTCTCTGGGTTTCAATTTTGTCCTTTTTAAAATGAGGCTAGTAAAATAACCACAAAGATATTTTGAGGAAAACATTTTATGGACAGCTAGAATAGTTTTCATGAATTTGACAACACTCTATTGGGATGTGATGTCATATACAACATAGTGGTAACCTAGCATTTTCAAAGGCTACAGCAGTGGAGTTCATGTTCTACCAACCCTGAGCCTAGCAGGTCAGTCAAAAAGGAATAGTCCAGCTAAATGCACACACCCTTTCAGCCAAAGGTGGGACCTAGGTGAACCAGAAGTGTGGTCATCCCAATCTACAAAGACCACACAGTTTTAGCAAGGCTGTAGTCTTTACCAGTAGAAAGAATCTACCAGGGGACAGATCAAGGTGAGACTTACAGGGAAGGTGCTAGAGAACCCATGCAGGTGAAATCATGCATCTATCAGCATCAGTTATTAAAACACGAGGATATATTTAAAAATTCCAGTAAAAGACTCTGCTTGCATTTTTTTTTCTTTTTTACTTTCCTCCAGTTTTTTTATTATTATTTTTACTGTACAAGTATACATGTTGTTGAAATTGGATCTGCAGAGCCCTTTCTCCTGACTATTGCAAATTCTAGATAGGAATGGATCAGTTACCATTTCACAAAAAAAAAGTAGTTTCTTTCTCTCCCTGAGTCCATAAGTTACCCAAATGGTGCCCTATGGAACCATATGGAACCAACTTCCTTTGTGAAGTGGGTGAGGATCTTCCTTTGAAAGACCTACTTCCTTTTCCTTACCTTAATGAAAAATGATGGCACATTGTGCTACATGAATGCTGATTTTTTTCTGTAAACTCTGTCCTTTCTGAAGCAGGGAATAAGGCAATCAAAATAAATTTTTTAGCTAGAATTATGCTTAGTCAGAGGAGTCTAATTTTAACTCTGCTAGATAAGGGAGGGAAGAGTGGAATATCAATGAGGGCAAAAATACAATGTTCTTGAAGGAGATAACTTAAGAAAACAGGCCCCATTTCACATTAAGTGGCATTAATTAATACTGCAACTGTCTGCTAACATGTAAGCACTCAAAAACCTGTCACATTGCATATTCAGAGTCTTGGCCATTGCTAATATATGGATGCAGACATATGCTACCCTAAGGAGAATAAAAGATTTCCCTCCTTTGCAAACATATTTTCCCCAAAGTAGATTTCTTATTCTAAGACAAAGCATTAAGCATTTATTTGAATTGTCATGGTTGGGACTAGTTTCAAAGGTCTGGTCCAGTCTACAATCCCATGTGATAAAGATGCAAATGGAAATGAAACAGATATTCTCAGTGTAGACTGATAGAAATTCTGTCCTTCATGAAAGGTAAACATCTTCTCTTGGCAACAGTACATTATTCAACTATTTATTGCTGTGACTTATTTCTAAGAAGAGGAACTCATGGATCCCACCTTTTCAATATCCACCCACTTTCTTCTCAATATCTCATAAACTCATACTTCCCTCATTGCTCCACTGACAAAGCTCTTTGTTGGTGTCATTAATAACCTAGCCTGCAAACTTGTGCCCAAATTTCATAGCACAAAGGACTAAAGTTTCTACTGTCTCATTTCCCCTTCCTCTTCCTATTCCTCTTTTTTCCCTATCACTCTCCCTTCTCTTCTCTCCCTGCCTTCTTTCAGTTTCCTTCTTCCTTTCTTTCTTCCCCCTCTTTCTCTCCTTCTTTCCCCTGTAGCATGGTCTGCCACTTTCTCGGGTGAAATTAGAGATTTTATTAATAGATTCCCTAGTCCTTTAGGGTCATCTCCTCACTGTAAGATGGCCACAAAAGAGTCTAGTTTCCTTTTTTTCCTCCTGCTCTGGTTGCCCCTATGTCTTACCACCAACACCATTCTCTTTCTCCTTCTCTATCTCCCTTCTTTATACTAGTCCCATCCTAGCCTGAGTGGCTAAGGTAAGATATGAGAGTTGTGAATGCATTCAATTCAGGCTAAACAGATCCTTTTGAATAGAGATGTGGAAGAAAAATAATGGTTTCTGTACTAATTACATTCCTTTTAAATTCAGTGGCCATTTTTTATTTCCATTCTACTTGACTTCCCTTTAGAATTTGACCCAATTAATCGCTTCTCCCTTGGTTTCCATAGAAATGCATGCATGGAGTTTCTTCTGCTTCTCTGGCTGTACCTTCTTATTCTTTGTTGTTTCATCTGCTTCCCTCCCCTGGAAAATGGCTATCCCTTAAATTTTTACTCAGCCTTCATATTCTCTTTCCATTAACTTCCATTTGTGGTGATAGCTATTCCTATAGCTGCATTTATAACCTTTATACAGCTTACTCCCAAATCTGTAACTCTGCCCTCACTTCCCATCTTTTATTTTCAATTGCCTACTGAAATATCAATTGATGTTTCACTGATACTTTGAAGTCAACATGTCCAGAAGTGAATTTGCCTTTCCCTGCCACATCTGTCCATCCTTTCACTTCTTTATTTCTTTTCATGATAACACCATCTTCCTAGTCATCTGCAACGCATTATCATCAGAGTCATCATTGCCCTTTCCCTCTCCCTTATCACTCCTTACCCCACATGACCACATCTAGTTAATTTTCATCTCTTTCATATATCTTACATCCGTTCTTTCTTTCTCATATAAACGTAGTTTTTACCCTTCCTTTTTTTCTTACTTAGGTTATTTAATAGCCTACAGATTAGTCAACCGCCCCTTTAATCCATTCCTCATCCTTCTATCTCAATAAACCTCATAATTTATCATCCTTTTCATGTCAGTCTTCTGTGGTTCCTTACTGTCTATCAAAGAAATTATCTGGATATTCACAACCCTGCAAAATCTATTTTCAACCTACCTTTCCCAAATTACCCTATCCTAATCTTCTTGAGGAATTTGTGTTCCGTAAATATGCCTACTTTTTGTATTTAATTCTCATCCTACACTTTCCTATATCTTTGATTTCATTCTAATTGACCATACCTACCTTATCCATATGTTGAAGTCCCTTCCTTCCAAATTCCACTTCAGCTTAAATGCAACTTAATGAAAGTGTTCCTGATTCGCTCAGTCAGGTTTTCTCCCTTTCTTTCCATGTAGTACTTTGCCTTAACATCTCCTTTGCACTTATCACTCTCAACTTCTGTCATAGTCATTCATCCATGTGTCCCCCAGCTATCCTACCACTCAATGTTCTTGGAGAAGAAGAGATTGAAGCCTTGGAATGGTTGCTGTCTTTGTGCATTTAAAGTGTTTTTTTTAAAAGGAGATCAGACTTATTTTTACTGACTTCAGATGGCAGAACTAGGAGCAATGGGTAGAAATTGCAAAGAGGCGTATTTAAGAATGATGTGAGGAAAACTTCAGAAACAAAGCTTCCAGAATGAAAGTGATGGCCACAAAAGGAAATTCACTTCTTTCTCAGGAAGTCTTCATGCAAATGCTAGCTCACCACTTTTCCTGTATGTCTGTTGTAAAGGGGAGACTTGTACAAATATATGTGAGATTATATGGCCTCTGAGATTTTGTGATTCTCTAATACAGTCAGGAATTGTAAGATGGATATTTAAAATCCCTGGATCCCCAAAGAAGCCAGGTGCTGTTGGAGTGGATATGACCTGCCTGCAGCCAGGAAGCAAAGGTCATAAACAACAAAGATGACATTTTACTTCTAAAGACTCTATTAAGAAACCTACTTATTTTGCAATGTCATTCTTCCACTATGATCCATTGGGCAAGACTAGTGTTTATAGCATCTGCTCCTAAAAAGAAGGAAATTTCATGGGGATGAAATAATGAAAGCCATCTCAAATTCATTTGGGAAACCTGGTGGGATGTAATTGCAGGAATTTTATCCAGTGCTCTGCTAACAAGAATGGAAACTAGAGACAGGGCCAGACTAGGAGAATATTTGATGGAAAAGACTGGAATTCAGGAAGAGGAAGCAAATAACTCTAAAACACAGGAAGCTGTGAGTCCCAAATAGATAAGCTTCATTCTTTACTTCTTTATCTTCCTTTCTTTTTTGGGAGCTGGGTATGTGTGAGGCAGTTGAGTTCAAGTGACTTGCCCAGGGTCACATAGTTAGTATGTCAAGTGTCTGAGGAAGCATTTGAATTCAGGTTCTCTTAACTTCGGGGTGAGTGTCCTGTCCATTGCACTCCTTAACTGTAAAGAAATTGTTTTTGAGGGTAGTTGGTCTAATTCACAGCTCACCAACAATGCATTAGAATGACTATCTCCCAGAACTTCTCTGACATTGATATTGCTATCTTTTATAATTTTTCCCAGTTTGATGAGTATGAAATTGAACCTCAGAATTGTTTTAACTAGCTCTTCTCTTACTGTTAAGGATTTGGAACATTTTTCATATGGTTGTTTATCATTTACATTTCATCTTCTAAAAACTATTCATACTTTTTGGCCACTTATCTCTTGGAGAATAGCTCATATTGTCATATAATTGTACCAATTACCTCTGTATCTGATATCAAAACTCTATCAAAGACATTTGATAATGCTGATTTTTTTCCTCCAAAGTCATTATTTTCTTTTCTTATTCTAGTTACCTTGATTTTGTTCATGCAAAAGCTCTTTGTTTCATATAAGAAAAATTGTGCATTTTGTCTTTTGTGATATCTCTCTTGTTTGGCTTTGAATCTTCCAAGAAAACCAGAGATCTGAAAGGTCTCCCATTCCATTCTCTATTTTTGTTGTTTTATGATTTACTTTATATATTAAAGGCATTATTAGGGATTTGTATAGATCTATACCTAATACTCTTCTGAGGCTTAATACATCAGCAATAGGACCCAATATCCTTCACTTATCCTTGCCAGATTATTTATAGCTTAGCACCCAGACAAAAAGCCTTTCCCTTGTCCCTTGCCAATTTGAAGGGGTGAGGTCTAGACTCAGTCTTGTTTCATGGTATTAAATGAAGCTTTCGCTCATCCTATCTCCTTAATGATTACTACATTGTGTTGAACCAAGACCCAAAGGAAAAACAGAATAGATGAAAAGGGAACAAATTATGAGTGATCAGAATTTCAAGTTGAATTTTGGAATGCCTGTAGTCTTTAAGGGTGCCTTGACCTTACCCTGACTGTTGGGGAAACTCTTTTTATTGGAATAGTAAAGCAAAGAAAAAAGCACGTGCTAGAGCAGGGACATTCAGAAATGGGACCACCATGTTTACAATGGAAGGAATTCTCTTCCCTTTCCACCTCAACTTCTATCACAGTCCTTCCCTTACTCCCCAATCTTCTTAGAGATGAAGAGGATGTAATTCAGTTCAAGCATATCTTGGACAGCCCAGGATATTTCATGATGCATTAAGTGCCATTTCATACAGTATGGTACAATTAAATGAATCCAACGATTGTGTTTGAAAATTAGATCTGCCACTTACTCTCTGAGTCACCTTTGGGAAGCCTTTCCCATTTCTGGGTCTCATTTTCCTCATCAATTAGTAAAATGGAATGGTTAGACTAAATGAGCTTCAAGTTTCCATCTATCTTTCAAGACATGATCTTACAATTCTGAGATGCCACTCTTCAAGAAGGCCACGGTTTCTCAACGACTCCAAGCATTATGGAGTGAGACCTTGAAGCCTGAATTTTCTCAGCCAGACTAGTTACTCTTCAGCATCAAGGATCAGACTTTTTAATTGAAATTTTATTTTATTTTTCCAATTGCATGCTATGATTGTTTTTCAACATTCATCCATTTGCAAATTTATGTTACTTTTTCTACCACCCTCTCTTCCCTTTCTGCTCCCCCTAGCAGTAAACTGTTTGGTAAACGTTGTACATATATAGTTTACATATTAGTCATTTTGTATAGCTGGAATTAGGACTAAGGGAAAAGAGAGAAGAGCATGAGATAGGAAGGAAAAAAAACATAGAAGTTTTAGAAAAGTGAACATAGTTTCCTTTCAGATTCTGTGCCCCCCCACCCCCCCCCGATGTGTTGTCTGTAACAGGTCTCCCAGGTTTTTCTGTATCTCTGAACTGCTGAGAGGAGCGGTATCCATTATAGTTGACCAATTCACAGTGTTGTTCTTAATGTATACGATGATCTCTTTGTTCTTCTTCAAGGACCAGTTCTTAAGTGTTCTCTTTCCTCCTTTTACCGCTTAGCCCAATGTTGGCCTATTGAGCCTAAGGTCAGAACTCAGTCTAGCCAGATGAATTGATGAGGCTTTGTTGTGGCTTATTCCATGGTGTACAATGTATATCTACTTTAAATCATCAATAAGCATGTATGGAATGCTAATCACTAAAGTCCTGGGAAACTAAAAATATTCATGGATTGAACAAAATGGTACATTTTGTATCTTCTTTTAGGGACTTTGATGGAAACTGAGCTTAAGTCTTAATAGATAGACTTTGGCATCCTCATACCTTCCCCTGAGAGTTGAAGAATGCTTAACTTGGTTCCCAAATGCTGCTGCATGGTCCTAGTGGCGAACTCTACCAATCTCATAGTACAGTTATAAGGCTAACAGCTTTGTATTGTGTTGCGTGCTGTACTGTGGAGGTCACTGATCATCAGCAGACAATCTGTACTGTCTCTCTGGGAGGAAAGTGGTCCTAAATTGAGTGATTAGGAGGCTAAAGCAGTCATGGAATAACTTGTTCCTGGCCCGAAGTCAGTCCAGAGCAGCAATGGGAGAAAGACAAATGCATCCCTTTAAATTATACCACTTAAAAAGTACTTTTTTGTAAGTCAGCTCCCTCTTCCCCCATCTCCATATCCTTGCATTTCAAGTTCATTTACTCTGAGCTGGATGGAATTAATTATAGCATTCTAAAGAAAAACAATAAATTTCAAAAACACTAAATTTCAATAGAGAAGATGGGGGACTTGGCAATGGTAAGACTAGAATTGACATCTCTATTTCATTTCTTTCATTTCATGTTGTTGACTTGTATGGCCATCTCATTTCTGAGTCTGCCATGAGTTGAGGAGTGGGAAGATTCTGTAAAAATTACCCTTTTTACTTAAATTCCATCCTAACTAGGGCATATGGCAAATGGACATTTTACACAGGAAGAAGCCAGTTCCTGTGGGGATTGACAGACCCATCCTACAGGAGAGAGAAAGAGTTCATGAAAATGACCTTCTTAGGTGCGGCTAGGTGGCACAGAGAAAAGAGCACTGGCCTTGGAGTCAGGAGTACCTGAGTTCAAATCCGACCTCAAACACTTAATGATTACCTAGCTGTGTGGCCATGGGCAAGCCACTTAATCCCATTTGCCTTGCAAAAAAAAAAACCCTAAAAAAAAAAGAAAATGACCTTCTTAGAAACTGGACATTCCCCCAGGGTTCTTTTTGCCACCACACCCCTAATATTCTCCCATTGATTCTGTACAGTTGCATACCAAGAACACCTATCTCAGGAGAATCTCCAATTCATATCACAAAGTTGAAAGTAGTCTCAGAGACTTTCCAGCTGAAGTTCACCAAGAATGTCTTTGTTGCCAAGTTACTGTGCAATCTTAATGGGGAAATATTCAGTGAGGGGAAATGTGATTCATGTATATAACCTATTCCATGTTGGGATACTTTTGGTAATTACGACCTCTTTCCTGACTTTAACCTAAAAACCATTGTCTCTGAAACCTCTACTCATTACTCTTTGTTCTTCTTTCTTGTGCCCCCCAGGACAAGTTTCTTCTATCCTTCATATGAGAGATCTTTAAACAATGGAAGGTACCTACATGACTCCATGAAGCATTCTTTTCTTCTTGTTGAAGTTCCTTCCACTTTTGAAGAGGACCACGGACATGACAGAGTGATGTCTTCACTTGAACGTAAATTAGATTTAAATCAGGCAGAATTACACAAAGTTGCAGCCCGACTGTCTCTTCCAGAGTCATTGAAGTCCAATGGCATGACAAAAGTCTAGATCTCTAGCAGTGGCCTGGAATATCATAGATGACCTTGGTGTCTTTGATGTCTGCCCAGACTCTAAGTGCTCCACTATGCCTATTTTAGTCACCTTCATGGTCCTTGAAATATATTGTTCTTATTTTTCACGTTCACCAGTGGAAGTCTTTGCATTCTTGAGTTAGGCAGCTCAGTAACTTGCCAACAGGTTTGTACCTTACCCTCACCCTGGTTTAACCCCTCTGCAGATACAATTTTATTGGGGTGTGACCTCTACATATGCTACAGCTTCTTAGAGTCACTGAAGAGAGTTGAGTGTTAGTTGGACACCAAAGATGGACTGAGCAACCCTGAAAAGGATTTGACAACTGGAAGTACCAGTCTTCCCTGAACATCCATACATGACACTTTCACTTACCACTTACCTTTCCCTTTCCACTTCTGCTTAATTCTGTATAGAATGGTATTAAGGCTTCTGACCATTGAAGCCTCCCTCTCCTTGACATGTTGGAATTTATGAATGTCAGTCCTCAAATGTCACCCCTAGATCTTGGTATGCTAATCCTAGTGGCATCAGATTAGACAGAAGACTGCCATTTATCTCCCACGTTCTAGATGGTAACTCTTTTTCAATGCAATCTAGGATATAATTAGTTTTGGTTTTTTAGCTTGCGGTCTACTCAAAGCACAGTTCAGGCACTAAGTCTTCTTAGGCCTTCCTGAGTTTTCTTTTTCCCCAGTTATTAGCTCCATGAAATCCTTTATATAAGAGGTAGTAAAGTAGTACATTAGAGTATTATGCTTGGAGTGAGGAAAACCTGAGTTAGGATCTTGCCCCAAACACTTACTAGCTTTATGATCCTGGACAAGTCACTTGATTTCTGCAGGCCTCAATTTTCCAGTTTGTAAATTAGGGGTTAATAATAGTAGCTATCTCCCAGGCTGGTTGTGAGAATCCAGAGAAATAATATATGTAAATGTTAGCTTCTCATTATTATTTAAGTATGTTCATGTTATATCCCCCACCCTGGTTAGAATGTAAGCTGCTTGAAGACAAAGATTATCTTGAATTTTTCCTTGCATATGACAGGCGCTATGACAATTTTCCAAAGACTATCACTTCCTAGTGTCATTAGGAAAAAGCTCAAAGGTCTCCTCCGGTGTTACTCTGAATGATAGTTTCTCCAAGCATTTTCATATCCATTCTTTATTGAAGCTCAACACTGGATGCTCCTGGCCCATCTTGGTCTTGTTTGGGACCACTGGACAGCCTGTGGGGAAGTCTGTCTTCTACTTGCAGTTCATTCTCTTCTCTCTCTCTCTCTCTCTCTCTCTCTCTCTCTCTCTCTCTCTATATATATATATATATATATATATATATATATATATATGCATATATATATATATATGCACAGAAGAAATATATTTGCTGGGGAGATGGGGAGGAAGAGGTGGCACTTCTAGGAACTTAGATTGGAATGAGGTTCCATGAGAATGGTTTTGGTCTACACTGGGAAAATTTTCTAAGGGCTACCACCAGGTCCACAGCTTTAGGTGTAATATTTTATAAGATAAACAAAAACTGCTTCTGGCCTATTTAGAATCCTGTGAAAGAAATCTGTTTCGCATCTAACTGATATGTTCAAGAATCCTCTTTGTATGTAGTTTAGAACTTTATTTTTGTAATCACTCTAACCACATTTTCTAACATGTTTTCAATGTCTCAAGTGGACTGCCCAGCCCATCTCCTATCTACATTAAAATTGAGAAGTGGCTATAAAAATAGCTTCTTAGCAGAGGTCAGATTGACCTATTTTTGGAGTCCTTAATTCCTAAAACCCTAGTTCTCAATTTTTGCTCTGCTCTCCACTTAACCTGAGCAATCCAACACCAAGGCAATCCTGACTGCTCCAGGCTTCTGGGAGCTGAACTGCTCTTTCTCCCCCAGGGTTCTTCCTCCAGTGCTTGGAGCCCTTGCCAAAAAGAGAAGTACGTGGCATTTTTGAATGAGGGGCATAGCTGGGCATCCTATTGGGTATTGCATTCTACAACCACTTACCAGGGTTCAGAACTCTGCTTCTGCTAAAGCCATAGGAGATGTGGCCAGTTCTTTTCCCTTGACTTCATTTCTAAATTGCCTCAGTGTCACTTGACGTTAAATTGTATTATAAATTCAAAGCATCTTTTTAAATCCTGGCAGCAAATGAAAGTTCTTGCTTTGTCAGTTAATGTTGAATAATAGAAAGTAATTAACTTTAAATTAAGTGGTACATTTTATTATGTGACAGTATTAGTTTTATTAGTTATAATGCAACTTTCAAAAGACACTCAAGTGTAGGAATAAATCAATTATACACAAAGAGGCAAACATACCTACTGTTTTTTTAAAGCAATATATTCTGTTTAAGCTTTGTTCCCATATAGATCTCAGTCCTAGACTGCATGGATTTAATTTTCTAATGCTTTTGTTTATGACACAATTTTACTGAATCTTACAAATCAGCACAGCTGATGTGGGTATTTTTCTGTACCATTCTGGTTTCCCCCCAACCCTAGTCAAGATAAAAACCAGAACCTTTTTAAAAAAGCCCTGAGCGAATGTGTGTGGGTTTTATGGGATTTCCAGGACCACATAATACATGTTACCAGCAACCTCCTGAGAAGGCTTCTCAGAGCTAAAATGTCTTGCCCAATTTCCAGTACAAAAGAGATCTGAATTGCACCCAGTTAAGCACTTGAACATCTGTGTACTATACTGATTTCAGCCAATGGGTTGTTTTTATTTTATTTTATTTTTGTTTTTTTCAATCCAGATAGATACCAACAGTCCAGGGGAAAGAACCCAGAACATGGTGGCACCAGAATGGGGTTTGTAACATGGCTCTACTGTACTTTGGACAAGTCACATTCCTCTTCTTCACAGTGAGAGGATTAGACTAACTATCCTCTGAGATCTCTTCTGGTTCAAGATATATGATCCTAATGTTCATTTGTAATAACTACAATTCTTTCTCTTCATACATCAGTGGAACTTTTCTAAACCTACAGTGGAAGACTTTCACAGGATGACAGATGTCTAGCTCTTCTTCCCCTAGAATCTTTTCTCTTTTCTAAGCCTCTTCAAAATACCACTACACATGTGAATAGTGCCATAAATTCCCTCTGTGACCCATTCTAGAGCTGAAATGATGGTGTTATCATTATGGCTCCAAATCCTTTTGGTATTAATCTGTAGAGAGCATTAACTGGGGCAAGGCAGTTGGACCTTGGACCAAGGGCATCAGATTTAGAAGGTGTTGAAAACACTTCCACTTCTTCAGCAGAGTAGAAACAGAGCGAGTAGAATTAATTAAAAGAGGAAGTTATCAGATGACCTGTTTTACCATGGCAGCCAAATGTATCCTGAATTAATTCCTACCCAGCCTGATTCTTTTCTTCATCTCCCCATTGGTCTCTCCAGCAGCAGCCCATGCTGTCCCAGTCTCTTTGGTCCTGAATACTCTAGTGTCCTGGCTTTAAAAGTTGATTTGAAGTCATTTTGCACCAAATGATTTGGTTCCAATTTGTTTTGCCCCACATGCAAACACTGTTAATTTTAACCTTGCTAAAGTTTTTTTTTTTTTGTTTTTCTTGTTTCTTTGGCAATCAAGAAATAATACAAGTCTGACACTAATAGGCATGTGGTGCTAGCTAACTTTGGTAGGATAAATCTAATTCCACACTGGATAACTACCTGGACAAGGACAATGAACACTCTCCTCTTTATAACTACATAGTGTAGTGAAATAGTGGAAGCAACAGAAACCTGGATTCAAATCCTGGTGCTTCCTAGCTATATGAGTCGTGATAAGGTCTTCCTAAAGTATCCGATGGGACTGTTATCGTCACTGTCTAGTTTTCAACTCTTGCTCTTGAGGGTATCCTATGGAGCTGCCCTATACTTCTTTCAAGTCTCCTGCCTACTTAAGACCACTTTTACACTTACCCTTCACTTCTTCCTGCTCTAAACTTTCTTGCTTTGGGGTGATGTGTGGGCAGTTCCTGGGAGTCTATAGAAGGTGTAAACAAGGGATTTTGCTAGTCATGACTGATATATGGTCTATACTGCCTTCATTGAAGAGTTCATCAGTCTGGTGACTTGGAAATATTGTTTTCACTTGTGTTCTTACCCATCTAATTAGTCAGAGCTTAATCTGACCCAAGATGTTTCCTCTTTGGCTCAGGTTAATTTTATCAGTGAAACTGAGATTATTGTGGAATATTATGTGAGCCTATTTTTGTTTTCTGAGGTTTGACTTATTCTCTTTGCTTCTTTGACTTAGCATCTCCCATTTTGATTTCTGACTCCATCTTTCAGTCCTTCAATTCAGTCCAATAAAACAAGAATTTACTAATTATATACTCTGATGATACAAAAAATAATGAAAATTGGTTGCCATCATCAAGAAGTTTACATTTTATTAGAAGGAAACAATGTGGATACTGATAAATTAATATGAAAATATGAATCAAGTAAATGTGAAGCAATTGGGGGATGAATGGGTTCTAATTGGAATGGTCAGGAAAGGATTGATGTAGGAGGGAGAAGAGTCATAAAAGACATTAGTTATTGTAAAATAAGTGAGGAGTGAGAGCATTCCAGGTCTGGAAACAGGATATATATTGTTACATTTCAGGAATTGGTGAGTTTCTCTATTGGTTACTCATAGCTTTCTGTGCTCCATACAGTAAAAGACATAAAACAAAGACTAAAATGAGCTTATGGTGAATTAATGTCACTTACCATATCTCTTCTACTCCATAGTTAGCCTGCCCAGTTTCAGATGGATTCCATGTAGGAAGGAACTCTCAGATCCCTTCTGCTTCTTGGCTCAGATCAGTTGCACAGGAAACACCTGTTCATGTGACATTTTGCTCTGCCTTTCAAACTGAGAAAAACCAGATTGATGAAGTCCCAGAAGTACCACTGAATGGGCATCATTATTTGGTTCAGGTCCTTTTTGTTCAGTTTAGGCTACTTCTTTTTCCCATTCCTCCATGTATTTCTTTCCAAGAGTGTTGACATTTCCATTCATTCACCTTTCAGAAAGAAGGGAAAAAATACAGCTGGGCTTGGAGAGGGCTGGGAAGATCACTGAAAAGGACCTGTCCTCCTTCCCTTGACTTAGAAGAATGACTTCGATATCTTCTCTTCACCTGGGGAAAGTGGTCCTGAGATGTAGATGAATTCATTTGGCAAGGAAACTGGAACTTTTCTGAGACCTGGGGCACATTCAAAACCCTGCCAGTTGCCTGCAGACCAAAATAGGGGTTTGAACAAATCTGTTTTGTTTTGTTCTTAAGAAAAGACTAGCAAACACACATTTCTTATATGTTATTCAATGATGATAGCCATTTACATTTCCCCCTCATCTGCCTGCTACTCCATATGACCACTCAGGCATGAACAATTCAGTATTGTGCTATATAGCAACAATTGTTGATTGGACCTTGGGGTCTTTCAGCATGAAAAGTTCTCTAAATAAATGTTATGCCTCATGTGTAATGAGAAATGATTGTTCCCTAAAACACTTACCTGTTCTTGAGGTACTTTAGGTTGCCAACTAAAAGGTTTCTAACCTGTTAAACAAAAAGGTCAATGTTTATAACCATATTTGTTTGTTATTTCCTGGGCAGTAATTCAGGGACTACAAATTGCTCAGAGATAGGCCCCCAGTTCTGACAATTCTCTGAAGAGGTATGTAAATAGAAACACCTTTGCTATACAACACATAATCTAGCAACATTGTTCACTTTTCTCAAAAGAAAGTCATTTGAAATGTCAGCTGTGACCGAGTTTCCCCTGTTACTTTCTTGGCTGCTTCCAGAACTTTAATTTTTCATTTCTATCCTTACACGTGGTAAAATTCATATCACCTGGGAAGGGTTCCATTCTATTTGTTCACTATCTGAGCCATGACTGCTATTTTGAGTTCTTTGAGTTAAGTTTTAGGATGAAAGTTAATGTTTGTGTCTGCAAATAGATCCATGCAATCTGTCCATCACAGAATCTCAAAGTTGGAGGGAATCTTTGAAGTCTTCTAATCCAACAAGAATCTCCCCTACAGCATTTCTGATAACTCTTTATGCAGATGTGGCATGAAGAAGTCTAAGGAGGAGAAAGGCTTTATCTCCAGAAGAAGCCCATTCCATTGTGGATAACTCTAATGGGTAGGATTATTTTTTTAGACATCAAATAAAAGTCTACCTCTTTCTACCTTCCACCATTTTTTTTGTTCTGTCCCAAGGGCCAAACCTTCTTTCATGGCTTCAAATACTTAAAGACAATTGTTGTAACTTCTGTGACCCCATTCCCAAAATATTTTTGGAAACAAAAATGTCTTAGGCAATCCTCTGATGTGATCTCAAGGGTCCTTACCATCATGACCATTTTTCTTTGCATGGTCTCCATCTTTTCAATGTATAATTCTTAAATATATATATATATATATATATATATATATATATATGCTTATAGCAACACATTCATTCATTCACATACACATGAGGAAAGATAAAATTTTCAATTTTTATCTGGTACTTGAATTGAGTGTTCAAGACCTGAAAATAGAAAACAAATGTTTCATTTCTGAAAATTTCCAGGTAGGAAAAAAATGTTGCTTGTATTTAATTCTTACCACTCAAAATTCTTATTAACAACACAGATCTTTTCAAAAGGCCATTACTCTGATTAGTTCACAATTGGTTAAATAGTTGGCATGGCAGATGTAATAGAATGTGCCAAATGAAAATGCTCAAGAACCAGACACTGGAATAATTGTCAATTTTGTGTTGCCTCAAATTATGATTATCAAAGGATTCCAGCTCTAGTACTAGAAGAGGCCTCCAAGGACAATTCTTCCAGTCACTCATTTATCCAAGTGAAACTGAGGTCCAGAAAAGGGACTTGCCTAAGGTCATAATGTTTTTAGAGTGAGAAACGGAATTATTCCTTCAGTGTGAATTTTCAAAGATTACAGGCCCCATTGCTACCTGTGTGCAGGAATTCCAGGTGGTAAAAGACTTTTATGATCACCCCCGGTATGATTCCTTCTGGAATTTTAAAGAACCCCATCGAATCAGTTTGCCCATATACATTTGGGGGCCACACCTTGGTCACATACCTACATACCTTTTGTCTTTTTCAGTTAGTATACAGGCCCCATTGCTGCCTGTGTGCAGGAATTCCAGGTGGTAAAAGACTTTTATGATCACCCCCGGTATGATTCCTTCTGGAATTTTAAAGGACCCCATCGAATCAGTTTGCCCATATACATTTGGGGGCCACACCTTGGTCACATACCTACATACCTTTTGTCTTTTTCAGTTAGTATACTTTTGCCCCTGACCCAGTCCCCTTCTGTAGGTACCCCAAGCTTGACAAAAAATAGTTTCACATATAAAAGAAGACTATAAGATTCTGAAGTACTCAGGGGACACTAGCATCCTTAATTGAGTTTTAAGTGTTTGACATGAACTTTATTATAGTGTTAATGTATAGACATTTTTTCCTCTAAGCCCAGATTAGTATACTTGAGAGGCCAATTTCCTCTGGTGCAGGTGGTTGTCTTACAACTTTTATGGGCCTCCTAGGCAAGGTTTTAGGAGTATATTCTATTAATTAGTGGTAGAAAGGTTTTAGGAGAAGGCCACTGGTTGCTTATATCCAAAGGTCACATTTTTGAATCAACCAATCAACAAGTGTTTTTAAGTCCTTACTTTATGTAGGATGTTTTACTCGACCCTGAGGATATAGGCCTTGTGAAATGATCCCACCTTGAACTGGGTTTATGTTCTTTTGGGGAAGATAAATACACTGGAAAAATAAATGCAACATAAATATAAAATGGATAAACATACACAGAGTAATTAAATAAAGTGTAGTTTGAGAGGGAGGGCATTGATATTTGTGGGAAGTCAGGAAAAGCTGCCATATAGAATATGGTGCTTGAGCTGTGTCCTGAAGGAAGAGAAGAATCTGATGGAGTATAGATGATCAATTTGTTTGGATGGCAGAGTATGAGAGAAGATGGCATTGGCCAAGGCTGGAAATATCATTAAAAGCTATATAGAAGGATTTATTATTTGATCCTGGAGGCAATATGAATCTACAGGAGAAAACTGAGTTAGGAAGTGATATTTAGGAATACCTCATTTGGCATCTATGTGGTAGAATGGAGTGGAGAGAACAATTAGGAGGCCACTGCAATAATCTAAGTGAGAGGTGCCAAGGACCTGAATTAAGGTGGTATCTGGGTGAATGGAGAGAAGTCCTAAAATATAAGCAACAACAAGCTTTGACAACTGATTTGAAATGTAGGGATGAGACAGAAGGAGCAGTTTCCATGGAGACTGGCAAAAGAGTGGTGTCTTCGATAGAAATACAGCAGTTGATATGATGGACTTGCTCTTCTCAAGAGGTACAATAATCAAAGATAATTCTTTTATTTTTTAAAAAAAATTCTTTATTTATTTATTTTGAATTTTACAATTTTTCCCGTAATCTTGCTTCCCTCCCCTGACCTCCCACAGAAGGCAGTCTTTACATTGTTTCCATGATATACACTGATCTACCTTGAATGTGAAGAGAGAGAAATCATATCCTTAAGGAAGAAAAATAAAGTGTAAGAGATAGCAAAATTACATAATAAAATAACACTTTTTAAAAATTAAAGGTAATAGTCTTTGGTCTTTGTTCAAACTCCACAATTCTTTCTCTGGATACAGATGGTATTCTCCATTGCAGATACCCCAAAATTGTCCCTGATTGTTGGACTAAGTCCATTAAAGTTGATCATCAGCCCCATGTTGCTGTTAGGGTGAACAACGTTCTTCTGGTTCTGCTCATCTCACTCAGCACGAGTCCTTCCAAATACCTCCAGACTTCCCTGATGTCCCATCCCTCCTGGTTTCTAATAGAACAATAGTGTTCCATGACATATATAGACCACAGTTGATCAAGCCATTCCCCAATTGAAGGACATTCACTTGATTTCCAATTCTTTGCCACCACAAACAGGGCTGCTATGAACATTTTTGTACAAGTGTTGTTTTTACCCCTTGTCATAATCTCTTCAGGGTATAGACCCAGTAGTCTTATTGCTGGATCAAAGAGTATCCATCTTTTGGTTGCCCTTTGGGCACAATTGCAAATTGCTCTCGAGAAAGGTTAGATGACTTCACATTTCCACCACCCTACCAGATTTCCCACATTCCTCCCAACATTATCAAAGACAATTCTAAAGAACTCCTGATCTAAAATACTATCTAAATGCAGAGAAGGAACTATGAATTCTGAATGCCAACTAAAGCATACTATTTTCAATTTTTTCAATTTGTTTTATCTTTAAGTTTTATTCCTCTCATGGTTTTTTCTCTTTTTTTTATTCTTCTTTTACAATATGATCAATATGCAAATATGTTTAACATAGTTATAATGTATAACCTATACTAGATTATTTTCTGTCCTAAGGGAGGGGACAGGGAAGGGAGGGAGAGAGAGAAATATATAACTCAAACCCTTACCAAAAATTGATTCTTGAAAATTATCTTAATATGTAGTAGGAAAAATAAAATTATTTTAAAAAGGTAAAAATAATTCTTGCTCTAAAAGAGTTTAAACTGCGAAACAAAATGTAAACAACTTTGTACAACTAGCTAAAGTAAAATAAATTGTAAATAATTTTAAAGTGAAAAAAAGAAATGCTGAAGTTGAGGGTGTTTGATTTGAGGGGAAAGATCAGTTCTATTCGGAACATGTTGAATTTAAGTTGTTTCTATATATCCAGATTCATCTGTTAAAAAAAGATGATCATTTTTATGATCTTTTCCAGTTCTAATTCTTTCATCCTATGACCTTCACCTCTTCTGTATCTGAATTTTGGATCACACAATTTCCAATGCTTAGAATGGATTCTCCTAATTCATATCTCTCAAAGTTCCTGCTAGAACCTAATTCTTATGTCTCTTTCCCCCAGTTTCTTATTGCATTTGCCTTGGCCCCTGTCACATCTTCTCCTGTATCTTAATTCTTTCTGTATATTTTATTTTCCCTCTCATTCCCATTAGGGTATAATTTTACTGAATTTCAGGCATCTTTTTGTAGTCTCAGTGGCTAATCCAGTGCCTTTCTTGAAATAGATGCTTGAGATATGGTCATGGAATCATTGGGTGAATTGACTCTTGCCTCCATTTTGGAAAGCAATGATGTACAGAGTGATTCCTCTGAGAACTATGAACCATCTTAACTGTGATAACCAAAAAGTACTTTGGGTTTTGGTGTGGCTACTTTACTTTGTTCTTTGGCCACATTAGTCTACATCTTAAATCTTCAAGCAAAAAATAAAATGCTTGTGTATAGTCAGAACCATTTCCTTGGGTACAGATGTATAGGTATGCGTGTGTATCTGTGTATGTCTGTGCCAGTCATGTCTATTTCAGTACAGAAATGCTTTGAGGACATATATTATGTCTCTTTAAACCCTTTATAGTAGCATATGATAGCTCCATTTGCAAAAATGTGCTTAATGAAGATTATTTGATGATAAAATGAGAACTATATGAATTTCAAAGGGAAGTTCCTTTGATTGACTCCCCCCATCATTGTTGCCTCTGTAATATAACATTGTTCATTTTTCCTGATTTGATTTGCCTCTCCCTCATCCCAGCTTAATTAGGGAAGCCAAGGTTAAGGTATAATCAAGGGTCACTAAGGATTAAAGGTCAAAGGAGGGTGGGTTAGAACAGACTCAAAATCTATGCTCATATGTCAAAACAAATCTGCTTAATTTACCAAGCCTCAGCTCCCTGGAATGAATGAAGGCTGATTGCTGTCTCCTTCCTAGTTGGAAGAATTAAAGCCCTGTCACTCCTATGTGACCAAAAGATTTGCCTAGAGTTAGCTGCCCTAGGCAAATTTCCACGTGCAATGTTTAAGTTAATAAAGTTGCAGTTTAATAGTCTTTTCCACTAAGAAATCTCTGGAGTCATTAGTGCTTCAGGGCCCTTGGCATTAGCATAGTTTCAGTTTTCCAAAAGGTTATGCATTTCCCAAATCTTAAGGTTTCTCTCTAAGGAAAGGAAATACAATCAGGATGTGGGCTGCATGGGTGTGAATTCTCTCCTCACTCTTCTTTCTCATCAGGCCATATGAGAGGGTTCCCTTGCCTGGCCTTGTATTCCATAACTTGATTATGTGGACTTGAACTCCAAGAAACTTTCTATATTTTCACCTACTTTCCCTATGAAAGTCAAAACCACTTTCTTCCCTTCCCCACCACCCCCACAATTCTGCATGATAAATAGATTTTAGTCATAGGTCTCCATCTGTCCTCATTCATCTGGATTTCTCTCTATTTTAGCCCATTTATGTCCAAATGACAAGTACAGGTTCACATTGGAGGTACAGTCTGAACTAATATAGTCATGGTTCCTCAATGAAGAAAGTCACTCTGGTTTTTTTTCCCATGTAAAAAGGATAGCCCAAAATCTGAAGAAGATGAGAAACCATAACTAGTGTAGTGACAAGGTCTTTCCTCAGGGCAACAACACTGAGGGCACTTGGGCAGCAAAAGCAGAGAAACAACAGATGAGCATCTGGTGAGCAAGAATAATTCTTTAAAATGGCAGCTGGTGAGTTTTCATTCCCTGGCAGCTGCATTCTGGCTACATTCTTCTGTTCCCTCCTTACCTTGGCTTCCTTTTCGATGGCCTTGCGATGTCTTAGATTTTGTACTTTAATCCCAGCAGGGTAGTGTACTGGGATATTGATGATTTCAAAATCTTATATCCTAGAGTCTGTACTCAACCTGCAAAAATAATTTCATTTTAAAAAAAAGTTGAATAGAAGGGGCTTTTCATGTTGCTTGCTCCAAGGAACATTTTGTGAACATTACTCTAGTCTTTAAAATTGCTAGTTATGGCTTCTTTAGGGAATCACCAGGTTTGTAAAAGTGTAAAAATGACTAATTAATAGAGGTGAGCATTGGGGTTCTTTGGTTAACAAAAGGAAACAAGCAGGTTGATTACCATTGATGGATGGGCCAATCAGGGTAATCTGCAAGATGGAATTCTAATTTAAGAAAATAGATTCTAATTTAGGAAAAACAGCTCCCAGGAGTAAAGGGATGGTTCTACCATCTGAGGCTGCCCATTCATGGACCTAGACAGTTTTGCAGCCTCACCTCACCTCATTCTTCTATATAGTCCCATAGGCTATATCATGTGATTACTTCTCTTCCCTTCAAAGCTGCTCTCAATATTTCATTCATCTGATTGAAATATAGAATATTTTAGAACTCCAACATGTCCATTAGACTGAAACAGGTTAAGAAGCAGGGCTTCCTCATATACTTTAGGGAAATTAGGTCTTTTCAAGGGAAAGGGATCTGAGAATACGTATTTATTTAGTACCTACTATGTATCATGCACTGGGTAAGAACTTTTGCAAATATTATTTCATTTAATCCTCACAACAACCCTAGGAGATAGCTGCTGTTATCCCCATCTTAGAGTTGGGAAAAGTGAAGCAAAATAAAGGTTAAGTGATTTACCCAGGGTCACACAGTTACTAAGTAATTGAGGATGAATGTGAACCAAGGTTTTTCTGATTCCAGGCCTAGCCCTCTGTGCACTGCTGTGATAGCTGGCTCAGTGTTAATATTTAAACAGTGGTAAAGCCAGGATTCTGCTTCAGATGGGAGGATCATTCTCTCCCCTTTGCTTGATACAGGGGCTTTTGTTAATCAGAGACTTTTAAAACATATTTATTTATTTTCACATTACTACAATGATCTTGTTGTGAAAGTAAACACTATCCTCCCTCCCCACGGAAAGATAGAGAAACCTCAAGAAAGATAAAGTGAGAGAAAAAAAAAATGTACTTCAGTCTGTGTTCAGATACCATCAGCTCTGTCTTTGAGTTGGGTAGCATTATTTTTCATATGTCCATCAGAGAAGTTGCTTCAATATTTTTCCACAGTTGCTATTGTTAACTATATTTCTGTCCATTCTATTTCTCCCTATTCCCATTTAGTCTATTCTTTCTCTCCTTTCACCCTGCCCCTCCTCATAAGTATGATATATCTGACTACCTTCTCCCATTATCTTCCCTCTATTCTATCACCTTCTATCACTCCTCTTCTTCCCTTTCTCCCAACCCTGTCCTCTCCTTTTTTTTTCCTCTAGGGAAAGATAGGTTTCTATACCCTGTTGTATATATATTATTTCTTTTCTGAGTCACTTCTGTTGAGAATGAAGACTCACTCACTCCCCCTCAGCTTCCCCCCTTCCACTCCATTTCAAAAGCTTTTTCTTGACTCTTTTATATGAAATATCTTAGCCCATTCTATCTCTACTTGCCCTTTTTCCCGGTACATTTTTTTCAGCCATTGACTCCATTTTCTAATATATTATACCTGCATATCCAGTTCTCTCCTAAACCTTGTTTATGTATGATCCTTCTCACTGCTCTAATAAATGAGAAAGTTCTTATGAATTACCAGTATCATCTTCCCATGGAGGAATACAGGCAGTTCAACATCATTAAATCCCTCATAATTTACCCTTCTCATCTACGCTTTCTGTGCTTCAACTGAGTCCTGTACTTGGAGGTCAAACTTTCTGTTCAGCTCTGGTCATTTCAACAGGAAAGTTTGGAAGTCCCCTATTTCATTAAATATCCATCTTCTCCTTTGAAAGACGATGTTCAGTTTTGTTGGGTAGTTGATTCTCAGGTGCAATCCAAGTTATTTTCCCTTCTGAAATACCATATTCCAAGGCCTACAAATCCTTAATGTAGACACTGCTAAATCTTGTGTAATTTTGACTGTAGCATCATGGTAGTTGAATTGTTTCTTTCTGACTTCTTGTAATATTTTCTCTTTGACATGAAGTTCTGGAATTTGGCTATAATATTTCTGGAAGGTTTTCTTTTGGGATCTCTATCAGGATGTGATTGGTGGATTCCCTCAACTTCTACTTTACCTTCTGTTTCTAGCATCTCAGGGCAATTTTGTTGTAGAATTTCTTGAAAAATGAAATCTAGTTTCTTTTCCTGGTCATGATTTTCAGATAGCCCAATAAATTTTAAATTATATTTCCTGAATCTCTTTTTACATTTTTTCTAGTTTTTGATTCTTTTGGTTTTGTTTTATTGTTTCTTGATTTCTCACAAAGTTATCGGTTTCCTTTAGCTCCATTGTACATTTGAAGGAGTTATTTACTTCAGAGAGCTTTTGGATCTCCTTTTCCATCTGGTCAGTTTTGCATTTTAATATATTCTTCACCTCATTTGCTTTTTGGACTGCTTTTTTCATTGGAGCTAAACTGATCATTAATGTGCTATTTTCTTTGATTTTTTTTGTATTCCTTATACCAAACTTCTGACTTATTTTTCATGGTTTTTCTCTATCACTTTTGTATCTAGTCCCAATTTTTCCTCTACTTCCCTTACTTGATTTTCAAAGTCATTTTGAAATCTCTTCCATAGCCTGAGGCCAATTCCTATTTTTTCCTGGAAGCTTTGAATACAGGAACTTTGACTTTGTCATCTTCTGAATGTATACTTTGATCCTCCATGGGACCAAAGTAATTTCCTATGACCAAATTTTTTTCTTCTATTGTTTGCTAATTTCACCAGCCTATGGATTGGTTTTAACAAACTTCCAAAGCTTTTTATTGGGGGGGGGTGTTTGGGACATCCCACAGGGACCTTAATTCTTCCAAGGTCTTATAAGAGTCTCTGTCTGCTCTCCTGGCCTGTGCTCTGGTCTGTGGTTGACCACAGACACTCCCATCTGCCCTGGAACTGTTAGGAGGGTCCTTGCTCCTCAATGGTTGTAAGGAGGTTCCAGATTGCATCCTGTATCTGAGTGTGGGCAAACAACAGAGTTTTGCCCCAGGGAAAGCAGAGAGAACTCTGCAGTCTTCCCTGACCTCCTTACGGAGTACTCTGAAAGCAGCTACTAGCCTGGACTTTGCACCCACTCTGATGCAGCAAAATTTTCTCAGTGACCATCCAAATTGTCCTTGGCGGTCCCTGGACTGAGAGGTCTGGAATTCTCTCTTGTTGCCGCTGACCTAGGCACCCTATGAACCCAGGTGCCCTTCAGGCTGTTCCTGGAAGGCTGGATCTCATTTGCTCTAGTGTGGGTTGACTGCAACCCAGGCTGCTCTTTCCAACCCAAGTCCCAGTGGAACAGACCTTTCCTGTGGATCTTCCATGTTGTCTTTGCCAGAAAATTGTTTCATTCAGTCTTTCTCTGGGTTCCACCTCTTTAGAATTTGGTTAGAGTCATAATTTTATAGTATTTGGAAGTTCTGAGTAAGGACTTCTGGGAATTCCTGTCTCCACACTGACATCTTGGCCCTACCTCCAAACCAGAGGATTTTTTATGATTTAGTTTCTGATCCTTGACATGCCACTGAACTTGATAAGAAAACTTGAAGAGGTTGATTCTGAAGTTAGGACTTAATTCAACAAATATTTATTCATCTCTTTCAGGTATGAGGTTGAGAATACAACAAGAAATGTGACTTCCTATGGGTAGGGAATCCTTTGGTCCAACACATCTATGGTATGGTAGGGAAATAAGAGGAAACTGACAGAAATTTTTTTAAAAAAATCTTTATCACAAATTATTAACCATTATTATAAATGAGTTTGTAAAATGTCAGGAAATTGGAGGAGTTTGGAGGTAGGATACATGAGGAACAAATATGAATTCTTTCTCTCTTAATATACTGTATAGTTGTCTTTCTTAGCTAATGTCATTACAATCAGTTACTGGAAATTGATTTCAGAGATTTTTGAGATAAAATTAAGTCTGATTTCTCAGATGTCATTAGCCTTTCTGCGTTTCAGGCCCATTAGACTTCTCTACTTGAGTTCTGAGAGGTTGGGCAATGGACATTTTTTCCTTCAATGGAAAAGAGGATCAGGTTTGTAGCCAGCACAACAAAAATTAATAGCAAACAAATTCTAAGTACAATGGGACCCTAAACATAGTCATTATCTTTCCCCCAGGTTAAAGAAGGAGTCTAAAACTGATCCTTGGAAATGAGCACATGAAATGAATGTCTTCTTAGACACCAGCTTATTCTCTACCTCCTTTAGCAGCAGGCTTAACACAGAAAATAGATGCAAATTATTCCCTTTCAGCCTTTAGATCAGAATGTGAGAAACATCTTGAAGTATCATAGGAGACTAACAAATTACAGTGGTGCTCACTTAAATGAATACCTGTTAAAGCCTGAAGACAGTTTTAAGGCTTACTTTTTGTGTGAACCAAACCAAAACATACATGAAAATACAAGTAGGTACTTTCAAATTAATACTTTAAAAAGCATTGCTTTAAAAAAATTCCATGAACTCTAACAACAAAAAAGCAAGCAATCTTCTCTCCCTTCCCCATAAAGAAAAGAATAACATAACTTCCTAGTCATCCAGTGTAAGAAAAATATAACTGTGTAAAATAATTCTAATAAATGTATGACCCTGGAAGAGTTGCTTAGCTTGTTCTGGGCCTAATCCAGCCCCTTCATTTTGTCACTGAGTGAATGGAAGCTATAGAATTCAAGTGACTTACCTAGGGTCACACAGCTGATCTGAGTTGGAGTTGAATTTCAAACCCAGCTCTTTTCACTTCACATTCAACATGTATTCCACTACATCAGAAATACCTATCTGGTGGATCAATAGCTTGCTTAATGATGACATATGGAGGGAAGAAAAAGAAAAGGAAAAAGAGGCAGTTGTGGATTTAGTCAAGGTCAAATAGAAAATCAGTGACAAGAGCAAGATTACAAGTTCTATAATCATTAACTGAGCCATTACCCCATCCCCATGGTCTGCAGCCTGTGGACCTCCACAAAGGAAATTTTGTCAGTTGTATATTTTTTAGATTTTTGTGAGGCAAATGGAGTTAAGTGGCTTGCCCAAGGTCACACAGCTAGGTAATTATTAAGTGTCTGAGGCTGGATTTGAACGCAGGTACTCCTGACTCCATGGCAGGTACTCTATCCCCTGTGCCATCTAGCACCCCTCAGTTTTTAATAAAGAAGATAATTATATTTAAATAAAGGAAGCAGATGCAACAACATGGTTATTGCTGCTACAACATTTAAGGGGGAAAAGTGATATCTCTTCATTAAACCAAACAACTCAGAACTCTGTGTGTCATAGACACAGATTTCAAAATAAATTCAGTGTCTGCTCTGTAGAAACAAGGAATTGAAGAAATTAAAGAACCAGCTCAGCAATGATAAAGAGATGAAGCTTTCTTTCTGACTATCCCTTAGTTTTTTGTTATACACTAATATTAGGAAAAATGCAAATTATCCACCCAAATGAATCATTTCAGTACTTGTTCAAGTTAGTCCCAAATTCAGAACTATCACTTTCTCAAAGTACAATCTAGATACCCTAAACGAGGTTCTAAGATGTTTCAAGAGGGTCACACCGTCTAGAGTTACAAGATATATGACCAGGGAACTGACTTTTTCAATTTCTTGGTCTACCCTTTCCCATAATGCCTACTTTCTTGTTTTAAAAGACGCTTTCACCCATGGATATGTATGATATCCATCTATTTATGTTCTAGTCAATGATTTTCATGAGATCAAAATATTCTGAGGACAACCTTGTGGTGATAAGCTTCTCTAAACTGAGATAGCTCTGTTGTGTACTCTCAAGAAATGATCACTAAAAGAAGAATCTGGGAAGATGGCCTAATAGATTGGAAAACTTCTAGCTTTCCAAATTTTCTCTACAAAAAGAGACAGAATATCACCTCAGAGCAACAGAAATAAAATGGAGTAAAACAGTTTTTCTCCTAAGACTATTTGAGAAGACCACAGGAAAAACCCAATCTCCAGATGTTAAGTCAGTGAAGTGCAAACCACTTCAGGCCAACTCCACAGAATCAACAAACAGCAAGCCCTGGGAGCAGCTGGATTAAGAGACAGCCTCAGTCTTACAAACTTTCATTTCATAGACAGTGTGGTGGCTGAGTAGAAGACTGAAGGCCTTCTATTGTTGAGGTCACTTTTGCTGACCAGATCCCTCCAGGGCTATGGCTGCCAAGAGGAACTAACACCAACCTGGTGAGTACAGTAGCAAGAAATAGGTTGACTTTGGGTCAACTTGCAGGAGAGGGGAGTCCCAGAGTCCCAGGGTAGAGAGGACAAGTATAGTTTGAGGTCATCAGAGGAATGGCAAGGAGGCAGTAACATTTGCAGGTCAGTGTGATTGGGGGCACTAACTGTGGCTTAGGAGTTGAGAGGAGAACTTAAGGTTGAATTCCAAGAATTCCTAGAAGCATCTTTAGCACCCCTTGGGTCTACATCTTTATTACACTAATAGCCGCTAAGAAAATGAAGAACAAAAATGAGCAAAGGAGAAAGAACCCAACCACAGATATTTAACATGGGATAGAAAAGATCTGGATAAAATAAAGGAGCTAAAACAGTAGTCACTCCTTTCTCTTTTTTTCATTTTTTTTAAATTTAATTTTATGTT